>NC_073252.2:171924166-172227196 GCF_029289425.2 Pan paniscus | reverse complement strand
TGATTCAGATTCAATTAGAGAATGAATAAGCTTTTCATATTATAATTTTAGCACCTAAGACAGACAAGCAGGCCTTTCCCTGTCTCACTGGTCCATAGCAATACTCATTACTTGTTGGTTGATTTGAGCCATGTATTGGTGGGGGGTTTATCAGTTGTAATCCAAAACTGTCCTTTCTGTCACAGGATTTCATCTCTGGACGATTACTTCTCTATGTGTTCTAAAACATCCCAGTCAGGCCCCAGCATTACTGGGTTGCATCTGTATCACAAATTATTTCACACACAGTATAACAGAGTAGTGATTGATCTCTGCTTCCCATTATCTTTATCCGTCTCATTACAAGTTGTGGTGAATGACTAATGAGGAATGTTGGACTCTGAACAATTCTGTTTTCTGTTATTGCTGTAAAATATTCAAAACTTGAAGGAAAAACAAAACAAAATGAAGGAAAAACAGTAATTTGAGAGTTCTTCACATATACAGACAGACGCACACAAAAACACAGCTTGATGAGCAGAAAGCCAGAATGGATAGAAATAGCAGTTTCCACTAAAACTTACTCTTTTAAATGATTACTTTTTTTTATAGAGATCTTTAAGGCAAAAGCTTGTATCTTTTTTCACGTACTCCCTCTTTACTCTGTAAGTATTTTATAGTAGAGGGAAAAGCTCGAGGCAACCCCATAGTAATTCTCAATCATAAACTTCCCTGAATCCCTCCCTGTTGTTGTTCTTGTCCTTTATACAGAAACAAAAAGTTTAAAAAGGGGAAAATGAGTCCTTCTTTAAACTCCCTTTTAACTTAGAGTCAATCAAGTCCGTTGTATTTCAGCTTATCTATAACAAATCTTACTTCAATGGTATTTTAATCGGCATGTAAAAAACTAAAGAAATGGCTGGGCATGGTGGCTCACACCTATAATCCAAGCACTTTGGGAGGCAGGTGGATTACCTGAGGTCAGGAGTTCAAGACCAGCCTGGCCAACATGGTGAAAGCCCATCTCTACTAAAAATACAAAAATTAGCCAGGCATGGTGGTGGGCGCCTTTAATCCCAGCTACTTGGTAGGCTGAGGCAGGAGAATAGCTTGAAACTGGAAGGCGGAGGTTGCAGTGAGTCGAGATTGTGCCACTCTACTCCAGCCTGGGCTACAGAATGAGACTCTGTCTCAAAAAATAAAAATAAAAAATAAAAAAAAAGAAAAATTTAAAAAGTTTTTAAAAAAATTTAAAAACCAAATGAAATACTTTTCTGTTCTTTCTTGTCCCACTACTTAAAGAATGGGACAAACTTGCTTTATTTTAGTGCTTTGTTATAGTCTAAAATAGGCCTTTCCCCCAGTATAAGAGAAATTGATGGGAAAGTTACATAATCTTCTTAGATTTCTTGAGTAGGATCTTTACAGAGTGAATTTTTTATTTTAATTTGGAATATTATGAATTCCAAGAGTATCAGCTGATCTACCTTTAATTTTTTTTTTCAGAGACAGGGTCTTGGAGTTCAGTGGTGTGATAACAGGTCATTGCAGCCTCATACTCCTGGACTCAAGTTGTCCCACCACTTTAAACTCCTGAGGAGCTAACACTACAGGTGCACTCCACCATGTCTAGCTAATTTTCAAAAATTGTTTGTAGAGAGGGGGGCCTCACTATCTTGCCCAGGCTGGCCTTGAACTACTGGCCTCAAGTGATCCTCTTGCCTTAGCCTCGCAAAGCACTGGGATTACAGATGTGAGCCACTGTATCAAACCAGGTCTGCCTTTAATTTTACATGCATCTATTGAAAAGCCACCCAATTCCAAGCATAATACTAGAGGGTAAAAAGCCAAAAATAAATAAGCTATGTGCCTGCCTTTGGGGAGCTCACAACTGTGTTTGGAAAACCAATATGTAAGGAAGAAAAAGACAAAATTTCATGTTATAATGACTGTAATTGATTTATGTATAAAGTTAATAGGCAGTTATAATGAGAACTCTGCCTGAGCGAGTCAGGGAAGGAGAAGGCTTCATAAAATAGGAGACATTTGAGCAGAGCCTTGAAAGATTCTTAAGAGTTTGGGAGGAGGGATGTTCCAGGGAGAAAGACCCTGCATAATTAGTTACAAAAAAACTATAATCAGTTCTCTGATAATAGTTCTCTATGAGTTTAGCACAGAACTTGGGGCTGGAAGCAAACATGAAGCATCCTGAGTGCCATTCTAAGAGGCTGGCACTTTGTCTTAGCAATGGGGAACTTTTCATGGATGTTAATCAAGAAGTTAGATGAACAGGTTTATGTTTGGGGTTGGTTCAGAATAAAACAGGTAAGAGTGAACCTGAAAGTCTGGAGAACTAAGTGGAAGAATTTCGCAACATTCCATAGGAAAGATGATAGAGGTCTTAATAAATGCAGTAACAATGGAACTAAAGAGGTAAACACAGGCAGGAGCACAATTAGGGAAATAGAACCTAGTGTCAGGTTGGAACTAAGCAATGAAAAAGGAGGAAGAGCTCTAGAATAACTCATAGGTTTTTAGATCCTATGCACAAAGTTTTGAAACACATCAGGGTCCAGCACGGTGGCTCACGCTTGTAATCCCAGCACTTTGGGAGGCCAAGGCAGAAAGATCGTTTAAGCCCAGTAGTTCTAGACCAGCATGGGCAACAGAGCAAGACCTTGTCTCTCCTAAAATTAAGGAAAAAAAAAAAGCCTGGTATGGTGGCACGAGCCTGTAGTCTCAGCTACTCAGGAGGCTGAGGCAAGAGGATCACTTGAACCCGGGAGTTCTAGGTTGCAGTGAGTCACAATTATGCCACTGCACTCCGGCCTGGGCAACAGAGCAAGACCCCATCTAAAAATAATTTTTTAACACATCAGCAGCATCACTCATATTTATTGAAGGCATATTCTGTTCCAGATACTGTGCCAGGCATGGCATTTCAAATCCTGTAATAATCATATAAGACAGTTACCATTATTATTCCAATACTACAAAATCAATGAGTTTAAACTCACTTGGAAAGATCATTGAAATGTAACTAATAGCTTCAACCTTGCACTAGAATCACTTTTCAACACATTTTGATATTTACTATTATTATTTATTATTAATATTTATTATTACTTTTCCATATCCACATGAGTCAAGGACCAGATATTAAATCCACTTTAATATATGAAGAAATTTACTGACCTGGAAAAAAAAGATAGCAATTCAGGCATAAAAGTCTTAGTCTCATTGCTGCCAAGGTGGAGAACTTTTCTGGCTGGCTGTCATTGCACTACTGTTATTAGGAAAGATATTGTCTTCAACTTGGCTTTGTGCTATTTCACAAATTTACAATTCTGCAACAAAGATTCAAGGAAAAATATAGATGAGTTAGGGCTGTTTGTTTCAAGTAAAAAAAATCATCTTCAATTTAAGCATAATGACTAAAGTGTCTTACAGGACTCAAGAATAGGAATGTCACTAAAGGAAAGAACAACTGAAACTAAGCTCTCCAGAAGTGTTAGCACTCCTCCTTTCTTCTGGTTTATTTGAATCTTCTTTCTTCCCCTCTCTGAAGACTAGCTTTTGTCAATGTAAGATTTTATTTTCTCTGAGGACATTTATACATACATATAGACACATAAAAATCCAATTATTTTATATGTAATAGATATATTTTTACATGGTAAGAACAAATCATGACTACTGGGATTTTCTTAAATTAATATTCAATTTGTCAAAGTAAAAAGTTCTCAAATTTAGTTTATCTTAAGCCCTTAACTTTATATACATCATATAATTCTATTTATAAAGTCAGTAAAATTTAACATTTACTCTCAAATTGGTCTTGGACTAAAGTTTGAGTAACTTGGATAGCAGAATGCACTAAGCAATCAGGCTTCTTACAATTTAGTTAATTTGATTGACTTAAACATTTTAGACAGCGCTTATAAAGTTAATGTATTTGATTTACTTTTTACTTGCCTAAATTGATAAGCAAAACTTTCTAAGGTACTTGAATCACTCTAATAAACCAAACAAATTAAATTCATAAAAATGGTAATTCTAAAGTTATCTCAAACATCCCAATACTCTCTATAATCTTGTAACAATTCTCTTAGGTTTTTCAACACAAATAACAAGTCCAAATCAAATTTTAAGTTAGAATTTTAAATGGGATTCAAAGGTCTCAACTGTCAGGTTCTCTAATAAGCCAATATGTTATGTGGCCTCCAATATATCCACCCGTGATCCTTGTCTCCTGGTATCCACACTCCTATGTAACCCCCCTCCCTCCCAGAGAATAGGACTCCCTCCCAGAGAATAGGATGCATGAGAAACAATGTCACTTCCAAGATAAGGTTACAAAAAACAAAAACAACAACAACAAAAAACCTAGCTTCTGTCTATGGTGACCATTCATCCTCTCTTGATTGCTGGATCTAATAAAGTAAGTTGCCCTAAGAGGGCCCTTGTGGCAAAGGACCAAATGAGGCCTTCAGCAAACAACTAGTGAGAAAGTGAAGCATTCAGTCCAACCACTCATGAGAAACTGAATTCTACTTACAACCATACAAATGAGCTTGACAACAGATCCTTTCCCAGTTGAGTCTGCAGATGAAACAGCAGCCCCAGCCAACACCTTGACTGCAGCCTTGAAGAGACATTAAGGCAGAGGCATCCAACAAATCTTTTCCTTTATTCCTGACCCACAGAAACTATGAAATAATAAAGTTTTGTTACTTTAAGTCAATACATTTTGGGATAATTTGTTTTATAACAATAGACAACTAATATAGATAGATATATCTATCTATTATAATATTTATATATATTATAAATAGTATATAACCAAATATGAACATATTGCTCTTATTTTAATACCAGAGCCTTAATACTATAGATTTTATATACTTAACTATTTCTATATTTAATTCTAAACCTCCCCAAAAAGTCAATTTTTTTAACTGAAGAAGGAAATAGTATTACAATCTCAGTATGTTAAAAGTGCTTATTGACTTGTGTGATTTGGGGCAAGGATGAGAGACCTGAAAGAAGGGTCATGCAGATTGATACCTCTCCTGCTACTGACAACAGGGCTCAAGACACCCCTTTACTTAATATTTTCATTGTATTTCAATAAATGAATTCTGCTATCTGAGGGTTTAGCTAACTTTTTTCACCACCTAAATGCATTTCATATTTCTTTTTTATGTTTCTTATTAGATTTAAATGACATTTACTGGACCTTGAATATATTTTATGACTAGTTTGACTTAAATATCAGACTAGTGAAGACTCCTACCTTCTCTCATTCTCAGGGTAGAAAACATGATCCTAATTGCTCCCAGCACTCCTATCTTTATAGGTACATTCCTGGCATATTAAAAGATAGAAACTTCCATTTCTGAGTTTCCGTTTCTAAAACTGTTCTAAGGACTCCTCTTGATACATTTCAGGGATTGTGCCTGTCTCTGGACCAATCAACAGTGCCAGGAGGAAGAGATTATAGGAAACGTCCTCTGATTCTCAGGTATGAGAATAAGGGGAAAGGTGTCAGCCAGACAATCCCTTAGATTTTCAGTACATAGCAATTAAAACTCATGGGGTTAGATTTATTTTGCTTCAATTTAAGTTGATGAAGAAACAATATTCTGATTCTCAGCTGGAAAAAAGGAAAATTTCATAGTCACTGGACTCTTCCCAACTCCTAACCTTTCTAACCCTTCTCTTCAAGGGCTGCTCTTATATCCACATGTTGTCACAGCAATGACTCACCCACGTCTGCACTTCTGGGACAGCACGTAAAGTTCCACACCAATTCTCCCTTTTCAAAAGTTGAACTTTGTAGCATGTAGGTGAAGAGAGACCCACAGCCAGGGCCAGAAGAGCAAAATCCAGCCATTTCACTTTCTAAGCTTGAAACAATCATTTAATTTGCATTTAAGTACCTGGAAATGTTTCTAACTGTAAGCTGTATTAAGGACCCTAAAAAGCAACTTGTTGGGACAAGGCTAAAGCAAATAAGAGATAAACGTACAGATAAGAATTTTAGACACCAGAGAAAGGTAAACAGGTTATATTTGGATAAAGAACCTCTGGTAGCAATAAAGTTGGGCATTGGAGCATGACAGCTGTAGGCTGTCACCACCAGGCAAGAAAATAGTTATCTGATGCTTTCTGCCACTTGAGTTGTCCTTAGTTAAACATAATCACCTAAAAGTAAGGAAATTAAAGACAGATTTTTCTCCTAGCTTTTTTCTTCATGGATTTAAAAGAAAACCACTGTAATGAAGAAGTCAATATCATAAGGACATCAAATTAAAATTAGGTGGTGAAAAAAGTTAGCTAAACAGTCAGATAACAGAATTCATTTATTCACATCCAATGGATATTAAGTAAAGGGATGTCTTGAGCTGTGTTGTCAGTGGCAGGAGAGGTAATAATAGCTATTGATAAATGATATGATAATAATAGAATCTACAAGGGAAGATAAGGATAAATTGATTTGTAGATAATAACTCCTTAAACATAATTTGTTATTTCCTCAAAATTCTGGTTTTTTAAAATGTATCCATGCCCTGTCTTCAGTCTCAGGATGGGCATTGTAAACCTTAGAAAAAATTGGGTAAAATAAATCAATATGACTGAGTATCATCTTGGTCTTTCTTCTTTTAAATTAATTATGTGAGGCATATCAGAACTTCTTCCTAGGACTCGTAGTGAGAAGTGCCATTTAATTACACAGTACTTTGAATCTTTCACATGGCTAAGTATGTATGTCCAGTTCTATGAAATGAATGAAGATTTGATTACTACAGAGGAGAAAGGAACTTTCTTTGCCAAACCAGATATGAGTCACACACAGTTTATCAATTTGGCAAACAATGAACTCTGAACCTCTGTTTTCCTTTACATTTTTCAGAGGTTAAAAAATAGACTCCATGTAGAGAAACTTGATGAATAATATTTTACTACATACTCAGGATGTATTTCACCTTTACAAAATGCACTCAGATTTTCCTTTAGAAATATCCCTTCCCCATTGTACTGTAGCCATGAAATTTGGAAGAATTGACTCTACCTCAGCTTCAAGCTATATTATCTTACCTCACTTAAAACAGATACTGGTTCCATAAGGGCTTTTTCCCAAACCCAGATCAATCAGCATTTGTCTTCTTCCTGGCCACAGTGATTGGCCCAATCAGAGTAAATCTCAAGACTTTTGTTCAACGATTATAGAATGTGACACTCTCTCTCTTCTTGGATGTGAACCAAGTAACCTGTTGCCCTGGTTGCCCTACTATTGGCAACCATTTTGTGAATATGATGGAAGCCAGAATAGAGAGGAGGGAACAGCCAAGAGAATCACAGGAAACTGAGAGACTGCCTTGATCAAAATATACCTGGACTTTTCAGATATGTGAGCCAAAAACTCTAGTTTATGGTTTATGCTAATTTAAGTTGGGGATTTGTTACTTGTAACCAAAAGTATTGCTACTAATATGTTAAGTATCTATCAGGTTGGTGCAAAAGAAATTACAGTTTTTGTCATTTAAAAGTAATGTAGTATTCATCCAGGGAATGAACACTAGAAAATAGTGAAGGTTAAACTAATTACTGTCATATATTTTCATTCACTATAGCATTTCATAGCTATAAGAAGATCAGATGGAAATTCACACATACATAATCAACTAATATTTGACAAAGGTGCCATAATACCCAATGGGAAAAGTATAGCCCATTCAGTTAGTGGTGTTGGGAAAATTGGATATCCACACATAAAAGAATGAAATTGGGACGGGTGCGGTGGCTCATGCTTGTAATCCCAGCACTTTGGGAGACTGAGGCAGGCGGTTCATGAGGTCAGGAGTTCAAGAATGAAATTGGACCCTTGTCTTACACCATATACAAAAATTAACTAAAGCCTTAAATGGAAGAGTTGAAGCCACAAAACTAGAAGAAAACGTAGGGAAAAGCTCCTTGATGTTAGTCTTGGAAATGGTATTTTAGATATGACATCCATAGCACAGGCAGCAAAAGCAAAAATAAAAAATTGAGACTACATCAAACAAAAAAGCTTCTGCACAGCAAAGGAAACAATCAACAAAATGCAAAGGCAACCTACAGAATGGGGGAAATATTTACAAATCACAGATCTGGTAAGTGGTTAATAACCAAAATATGTAAGGAACTCACATAACTCAAAAGCGAAAATCAAATAACCTGATTAAAAAATGGGCAAAGGATCCAAATAGATATTTTTCCAAAGAAGACATACAAATAGCCAACAGGTATATGAAAAGGTGCTCAACATCACCAATCACTAAGGAGATGTAAATCAAAACCATAGTGAAATATCACCTCACATCTGTTAGCATGAGTGTCATAGAAAAAACAAGAGATAACAAGTGTTGGCAAGAACGTGGAGAAAAGGGAACCCTTGTATACTGTTAATGGGACTGTAAATTGATACAATCATTTTGAAAACAGTATGGACGTTCCTCAAAAAATTAAAAATAGAACTACCACATGTACCAGCAATCTCTCTTCTGGGTATGTAAACAAAGGAAATAAAATCAGTATTTGGAAGAGATATCTATACTCCTGTGTTCATTGCAGTGTTATTCACAATAGACGAGCTACATAAACAACGTAAGTGTTCATTGAAAGGTAAAGAAAATGTACACACACACACAATGGAATATTATTCAGTCATTAAAAAAGGAAATCCTGCCTTTTGCAACAATATGGATGAACTTGAAGGACATTATGCTTAGTGGAATTAGCTAGGAACAGAAAGACAAATACTGCAAATACTGAATGATCTCACTTGTATGTGGAATCTTCAAAAGTTGAATTCACAGAAGCAGAGAGTAGAATGGTGGTTGCCGGAGGCTGGAGTGTGGGGAAAATGTGGACATGTTAGTCAAAACGACAAACTTTCAGTTATAAGATGAACAGGTTCTGGGGATCTAACATACAGCATGGTGACTATAGTTAATTACTGTACTTTATTGTATATTTGAGATTTGATAAGAGAGCATATTTTAAGTGAACCTCACCACACATTCACACACACACACAAAAGGTAGCTATGGGTGATGATGGATGTGTTTATTAATTTGATTGCAGTAATCATTACAAAATGTGTAGGTATATCAAATCATCACACTATGTACTTTGAATATATACAATTTTTGTTTGCCAATTAAATATTTTAAAGTTAAGAAAAAAATACGAAGTGGAAAAAACTATGAGTTAATTAGGACCAAGCACTCTTTCAATGTTGCATATATTTAGTAGCTCATTCAACTGCTTTTTATAAGTGTTTGATGCCAACTTTGAAAGCCCTGGTTAAAAAATATGCCCAAAAAGCAACTCATTTCAGGGTTGCTTAGTCTAATATTTTCTCTGTACTAATCAGCTGCTCTATTATATAAAATACTCAATCTTAGTCATTCTTTTGAGATAAAGCTTAGCAAGATGTTAATATTTAAAATTATATTCTTAGATGGGCAAGGTAGAAGTTATTTGTTATTAAACAACTCAGCAGATATTAGTTTATCAGATTAGCCTCAACAGAGATAAGAACCTTAAGGAAATGGAATATATGTATTATTAGGTCAAGGAAAGTCCTGAAAGAAAGAGTTTTCTAGAGTGTGACGACCTATAGAGGAAGCAGGTCTGAGTGGGGAACAGATGATAAGGACAGGTAAAGATGAGGAAAGAGTAGTAGAGTGACAAAAATTATCCCCAAACTAACCGCACTTACTTCCCCCCATGCCAGTACTGTGTAGAGAGTGTTTATGAATTCTGTCTTAAAGCTTGGACTGTGTATTTATATGCTATGAACCCTGACACCAACACTTGGCAAAGTAATCAGAACATGTCCTAGCACAAGAAGAGCTTTTAGGCCAGAAACTTGCTACAAACAACCCGAATGGATGCCATATTTTAAACCTTACAGCTTGCCTCCCTACTCTCTTTCCCTACAGCCTCACTCCACCGTATCCTGTGAGTCAGTGATTTTCTTGGCGATTAGTCCGTACAAGATATTTGCATGATACTTATGCTGCACTTTCCATCCAAACTGGAAACAAACCAGCTTCGTAAAAAACGTCTACTTGTCTCACTGGAAACAAACAAAAAAAAAGCAATGATTAAGTACTAGAATTGCATCCAGACATAACCAAAGCTGGTTTAGCTCTTATTTAATACACTTGGCTTCTCCTAAAGCAATAGGGCCATTCTTTTCCCTTCCATTCTGCTATCTGTCTACTACATCTTTGGCTGCCTTTTTTCTGATATGTCAAATAAAAGATTACTTGATTTAGGGGAGGTTTCCAAATATTTATGGAGTAGCTTGAAAGAAAATCTTTGTAAAATCACTTTGGGAAAGATGTTTTCCTCCTACAGAATAAAAGTCTTAAATGTTTTCATTTCTTTCTGTCTGAGACAGAAAGAGAGAAAGGTATTAGATGAAGGTGTATAACTACCACTTGTTATTGATCTAGTATTTTATTTTAAGAAAATGCTTCTGTGTGTAAAGTTATAATATTAAGAAAATGTAATGCTTTGCATAGTTTTTAGAAATGAAAAATCCTGTTTTATATGTCTATGATTTGATTTCAGAGGGGAAAAAAAAAGCACCATTCAAGCCTCATTTCAAGTACAGTACCAATTTACCAGTAGATTAATGTCAAATCCTTCTATGTTTGAAATTCTGACCTTTTACTTTTATTTTATTTAATCAGAATATATTTTAAATTATACTGTTTAGGCTTCTAGGTTTCAGATTAGCTCAGTCACCAGAAGCCTGTTCTTCTCCACTGGGGTTCTGGCAAAATGGACTAAATCTGGTGGAATATCAAAGTTTATTGAGCCACCGGAACTACAGAGTCAATTTTCCTCATCACTCTCCACTCCACATCCCCACTCCCACCATAAAAACTAGTAATACAATCCAGAAAAGAAACTTAGAGTTACTAAATCAAATAGAGTGTAGCAAAAAATCCCAGTCTCAGAACAAAACATTTGTAAGTATGATGCCAAAAATTAAAATTCAGAAAGTCACCTTAAACACACAAGTCATCATTCTTATAATGGTCCCGTGGCCAGTTGATAATTATACTTCCTTCTTATAGCCAAAGGATCTGAATCCAATTTCTGCAAAGTGTGTGAAGTACTTACCGGAAAGAACTTTTAAAAATGGCATGAGGCAAACTCCGGATCTTATTTTTTATTTCTCTCTGAAAATCTCTACTTCAAAGACAGAAGCTTTGATTGCCCAAGTGACAGCTTTAGAATATTATATTTGCTAAAATCTTAAAGGAGCAAATTCTTCAGTATGACTTCTAACCTTCAGTATACTGGTATAGTTTCAAGAGAGGGGAAAAAAACAACTACAAAACCCTGAGACTGTATATTGAAAAAATACTGAGTGCATTTAAAAGATCTACCATGTTTTATTATTCATAGCTTTCTAGCTCCCAAACATTGGTAGACAACTTCTAAATGTAAAATAAAAAAAGTATAAATAGTATATGCAGCTCAAGTGCAAGCTTCTGATTTTGAATATAAAATGTAAGAGGAGTGAAATATATACTTTGGCCAGGTGCGGTGGCTCATGCCTGTAATCCCGACACTTTGGAGGCCAAGGCAGGAAGATAGTTTGAGCCTACGGGTTCAAGGCCAGCCTAGGCAACATAGTGAGACTGCACTTCTACAAAAATTTTTTAAAATCGGCCAGGCATGATGGTGCATGCCTGTACTTCCAGACACTTGGGAGGCTGAGGAATGATGATCGCTTGAGCCTGGGAGTTCAAGGCTGCAGTGAGCCATGATTGTGCCACTGCACTACAGCCTGGGTAACAGATTGAAACCCTGTCTCAAAAAAAAATAAATGAAAAAAAATAAAAAATAAAAAATAAATATATATATACACATATATATACACACATATATAATATATATATAAAACAAATATTGGGTAATCTATTAACAAGGTAAGCTCTCTATATATAGCTAACAATGTAAGCTATATATATTGCTTACATTGTTAATAAATTATATAGCTTATATTGTTTATATATTATATATACTAGTGTATATAAAATATATATACTTTATATATATTATATATATATATCTTATATTGTTAATAGATTACCCAATATTCCCATGACATACTGAAACTACTTGACTCACTAGTAGACCTAAGACTAGGACCTAAGCCTCCCCTCCCACAGAATACATCTAAACTTCATTCTACTAGGTTAGATATTGGCCAGTTCATAAGGTACCCACCTCAGTGACAAAGTGCAAAGGCCTCTAAGTAATAGCAGAAAGTCACACCAGTAAAGGTAACTTTCCCTCTGGGTGTGAGTTCTGTTCCTTTATGATTAAGCTAATTTTGATTTTTAAAATTAGCTCCTTGCTTGGCTCTATGTAATTATTAACACAAGAAAACTGTCTGAGCTGCTGCCTTTGGGTCTACCTTTAGATCTGGTCACTTACCTACATGGCCTCTGAGCTTGCCAAGTCTTTGTATGTTTCTCCCTATAAAGATAAGAAGGAAGTCTTTATCAAAACCTTGGGAAAGGCCGGGCGCGGTGGCTTATGCCTATAATCCCAGCACTTTGGGAGGCCGAGGTGGGCGGATCACCGGGTCAGGAGTTCAAGACCAGCCTGGCCAATATGGTGGTGAAACCCCACCTCTACTAAAAAGATACAAAAATTAGCCTGGCATGGTGGCGGGTGCCTGTAGTCCCAGCTACTCAAGAGGATGAGGCAGGAGGATTGCTTAAACCCGGGAGGAGGAGGTTGCAGTGAGCCAAGATCATGCCACTGCACCGCAGCCTGGACAACAGAGAGGGACTCTGTCCAAAAAAAACAAAAACAAAAACAAAAACAAACAAACAAAAAAACCTTGGGGAGACCTTATCAAAATCTTGATCAGGAAGCTAGATCTATTGGCAATGAATAGTTGGGTTTCTGTTTAAGTAATTAACTTTCCTCAATTTTTTTTAACATGGAAATTTCACTGGACTGAATCAGGATTTCCCCAATTCTAGTCAAGAAACAGATGGATTCATGAGACCCAAGAGTCTAACTCAGGTCTGAGCAGAACAAGAATTAATTATATAGAACTGAATGAATTGATGAGGGATAGTTGCAGGGTTTTGTTTGGAACACTATTGATGTTTTAACGTTCTATTTTTCCAGATAAATGAAGAGCCCCTTTCTCTGAAGCAATCTATCACTCACAACAATTTAGTGGATTATATCTTAGTAAACCAAAATGTACATTTACAAATAATGTATTTTTCTTCCTGACTGATTCCTCCAGAATTTGGAAACTCTGATTGAGTATCTTAATTTCATGGCAATGTAAGTATTTGTAGAAGTCTGATTAAAAACAAAGAAAATTGGGATATTAAAACTAATAGTAACTATTATAGGACTACTGTGAGTTTTAAAAAGAAAAAATATATAATGCATTTAGAACAATCTCTGAGTTTAGTAAGTACTCAATAAAGTTTATTTTATTCTTATTTTTATTTGTATTGTTTTATTTTTATCAGTTCTCTGTTAGCAATTATCCCAACAGATCCAATGCTGTACTCAAAACACCGACCAGGCATGAACACCTGTCAGGTCCCAGCCCAGCCTGCCCAAGCCTTTGCTCCCCACTCTGCCCTATCCCTTCCAAAAATGGATCAAGAAATTCTACTTTGATGGTGCTAGCAACTTTAGCCAAAGCTGAAATTATTTGAATATCCTGGCTACTCCTTGTGTAAATATATATAGACTGTTATGAAAATGATTCATGAACTTTTCAATTCCATTGTCAGAATATTTCCTCATGTTTAAAGATTATGTGACTAGAATGTTCAATGATAATATAATAAATGTGTATGAATTGCTGCATACAAAAGATTATTATTTTTTTCTTTTCAACTTTTACTTTAGAATTGGGGGTATGCATGGAGGTTTGTTACAAAGCTATATTTCATGATGCTGAGGTTTGAAATATAAATCAATCTGTCATGGAGGTAGTGAGCATAGTTCCCAATAGGTAGCTTTTTCAACTTTTACCCCTCTTTTTCTCTTGTATTCTCCAGTGTCTGGTGTTCCCAAAAAAAGACTATTATTCAAAGGAAAGAAGCATTTTTTTCATAGGGTTAATGGAATTTCTTTCAATATTCTAGATTTAAATATGGTTTCCCATATAGTGTTTAGTATATGATACTATACTTTTAAAGTCTCCATCCAAAATTCCCATCTTTAATATTTTTTCATTCCATTTTTTCTCAAAAAGCTAGTTTGTTATTGTTAAATTGTTGATATAGCCAAGATAATGCTGCAAAATCCTCAACTATTCTTTCAGTCTTTCTTGTTTAAAGGTGGATATTGTAAAACAAAAGAGCAAGTCTATGAACTACATGTATATACTTCTGTTAAGAGATAAAATCCAAAAGGCTCTAAAAATACTGTACTGAACTTTCCATCAGAAGGGA
Source organism: Pan paniscus (assembly GCF_029289425.2). Lineage (NCBI taxonomy): Eukaryota > Metazoa > Chordata > Mammalia > Primates > Hominidae > Pan > Pan paniscus. The sequence continues at coordinate 172,212,701 of NC_073252.2, read as the reverse complement.
AAGTTTTAATTATTAGAGGTTAACGAGTTTTGTGTTAAGCATTAATCAAGTTCGCTCCAAACTGTATGTGTCTGGATGTTGCTGAATATCTGCCCTTGGGCAAGCCTTCATAGTCTTAACTTGCTTATTCATACTGTTTCTTTTTTCTTTTGGTTTTAACTCATAACATGTTCTTCTTAATGTATTACATAGTGAAGAATTTAGGACACTAGCTGTTTGCAAATACACTGGAGCTGAGATTACTTCAGGGGCTAGAGCTATGTATAAACTCAGACTGTGGTAAATCATGTAAACATTTCAGTCTTTGTTTAAAAGAAGTCATTTTTTATTATATGCTTTTTTTTTTTTTTTTTTTTTTCTGGGCAGGGTGCCTCTACCTGCCCTGTTTTCTTCTCTTTTATCAGTCTTTTTATTTACATAGCAGTTTCCTTCAACTTGTAACTTACAAATTAACTTGACATAAAGCTGTTTCTTTCTCGATGAGAAAAAGAAAATATGCCATGTATTCTTCTTTTTTTATTAAACCATCTGGACCTCTGGAAGCAGAGCCCAAACCTAACAGCCTCTCACGATATAAAACAAATATGCATTATTCTATGGAGGAAACTAAAACAGGGCTGTCCTTTCTTCATCTCTCCACTAATGGAAAGAAGTTTAATTTATGGGGATTTCTGCGAAGGGGAGTCTGTACCACAGGAGGAGGTATAATAGCAATTACCAAAAAAAAAAAAAAAAAAAAAAAATGCCAGAGTTTCAGTACCAAGTAATTAAACACCTCCCAGACCTTTAAAAGTTTGCTCAAGGTCCATTTGATTTTTAACAGAGGCTTTAAATATATAGGAAGGAGAGGATAAATTTCCAAATCAAAATGTTCTTAATGGATGGCAACTGGAGAAAAACAATGGCAGGTTGTTTTCTCAGTCATTCTGTTAAGTTTGCATCGTAAGACTTAATAAACAAAGAGTGTTTACAGCATACAGTGGCTGTGAGAACACAGGTGGAGTGTTAAGCATGTAAATGGCACTAGTATACATCACTAAGGTGTTCCATTTCCGAATGTGACCTCTCAAAATGACAGGGTTTTACTCTGGCATAGTGCCTCTGAACAATTAAAAGCAATAGATAGCCACTGTGAAGGTAATAGGATTTAATCTGTGTGTTCAGTCAGCTGCTATTACACAACTGGGAAAAAAACTGCATTCCTAGGTAATCTGAGACTTAAAGAGACATAATGCATGTTAATCCACTACATCCATGGACCTATCATCAAAGTTTCACAGAATCAGAAATAGGAGCTGAAATAGCAAGTGCTTTTCTGTCTTTATTCTAACATAGAATTATTCTCTATGAAATAACCACATACAATACCCCAAACACAACATTTTTTACATAAAGCTAATGCCCCCAGCTCACCACGGATATTTTCATAAACACAAAAGAACAGTTTTACTTTATACAAAGCAATAGATCTCTAATACATTCATATCCGCAATTGCATCATGCATAGACAAAAATGCCATTAAATTATATTTATTTGGGCATTTTATGATTTTCAGATTCGGACTAGAATTTTTATGCTAGTCTGTCACCTGTCGCCTGTCATACAGAATGTTAGTGCACACCAAAACCATCCTTGAAGATGCTATCTTCCCTTTATTAATCTCAGGGAACTGATAGTCTATCTTTCCCTACCTTTCACCTCCATAGACAGATGGGTTTCTGAATGTGCCTGTTGAATATACTCTTTCACCTCCAAGGGCCTCCAGGCTACAGTGCTGCTATAAAAGCAAAACTCAGGTTCAAGAGTGCCTATACCATACACATGTTAAGTTTTTTTCTCACTGGTATTTACAAAACCTCCTGATTGTCTATAGCTTTTCTTGATAGCTGGGGCCATGCCTGAATGGCAGGCTAAGTCTTGTACATCTCTAAGATTTTGGATCTCCTTAGGCTAGATTTCTGGAATTGGAAGCGATTTTGAGAGAGCAATTTCAAATCTTTGCTCCAAGAAAGTAGTAACATAATTTCCCACTAAAACTGTGGCGATTTGTATCTTTAAAGAACAAAAGCCAACGGACTGTCATCAGGCTCAAAGAAAATACTGGCATTTTTCAAAAAAAAACTAGTAACTTTTCAGCCCAACTCTTTTCTTTGGCAAAATCTTGTGGATCATATTTGGAACTTCTGTAGACATTTCAAACTCACAGATCCATGTGTTTTAAATGAAGATTGCCTGCATAGGCTATGGAACAAGATTTACCTTTATCACTGGATCACTACACCACAAAATGAACATTATTTGAAGCCACACCTTTTTTGTGAGGTTGACAAAACAAGGCAGCCAGATTTGAAAGGTTATGAATTCTGCAATGGAACTTGATTCATGGCATCTAATAAAGATATTTGAATGCTCCTGCCAAGTTCAGCAACAAGACTTGCCAGAACATAGAATCTCAAGTAAGCCTACCCTTAATCTTCTGTGAGAAAAGAAAACAGGCCCAACAGCAGCAGCGGCTGGATTTGAGAATTCATCCCTGCATTTTTTTCTCTTAATAAAGGTCAGCTATACCACTGAGAAACAACGTATCAGTAATACCTGATACTGTTCAGAACATTCAGCAAGAAGAGAGGGCTTCTGGTCATTTAGGAATGTATCTACATTGTATGAATTACCTCCTTTTTATAGTTGTTTATCACTAAATACAGACAGCCTTCGGATTATTCCAGTTAATTGGGAGTGAGAAGGATAGACGAGAGAGGACAAGATCAAAGAGATAGGCAATAAAAAGCTCAACTGTAATTGGCTTTCAATTTTGTTTTTATTCTTGCACAGGAATATGGGTGTGCCTGGCATTCTGAGAATTTGCATTTCAGACAAAGTAATAAAAGTAGGCCATAGAGACCTGAATCTGAGAAACTGAAAAGTCCTTGGAGCTCTCTGTCTGCTCAACTTCTCCTGATCAACACATTCCCTGCTGGAAATGGACATTTCCATTTCTCCAAGTATTGTCTGACCTAAGTGGAGTGGAATGTTTCTTGTTTATCAACAAGAACATGAGAGCAAAATATTCTACAGAACGGATGATGTAAAATGATGATTGATTTATTGTTTCCAGAGAAACTCTGTGGAATAGAATCAATGTCCTTCTCTGGAAATTGAAACTTGTCACACATTTCAGAGATATTTAGCCTAATATATTTGATAAATGCATACATTTTGCAAAATGAGATTGCTTCTGGAGATTTTGCTACCTCTCACTTCCCCACATACCCACACCCACAAACTTCCCACATCCCTAAGAAACGGACATGATCCAGTTGGTGGTCCAGAGGGATGGAAGCCCAGGAAACGGCAGAAATAGACCCACCTCTGAGCAATGGAATAGTGAGAGACAGCTCAAGAACATCTTTCACCTGGAAGAGTGACCCCTCCCCAGTGCTGGGTCAGTGATATTGCTACAAGGTGAAGAAGATTTTAAAATTTATTTAACCTACACATTCTACCATTTTGAAAGACGTAAACATTTATATATTTGGCAGGTGGGATAAACTAAATGTTCACTCATGGAGATACTGCCATTAATGTGGCTGCTAGAAAAAGTTTTAGTACATGACTTTGAAGTTTTACAATCATTTTCCTAATGCCAAGTCCTTTAAATTACTGTGATGAGCTGAACAGAGTGCACAGATGACTTAAAGTCTGGAAAGTTGTTCACCAGAAAACATTTCATTTTAGTTAGAGTTGTCTCAGTAGGACAGATACCTCTAAACAATACTAATTCAAGGCCTTGGCTAACATATTGGTTATGGAGAGCAGTGCTTTATCACCAAGTTTTGGATGCATTTGCGTAATATCTAGAGGATTGAATTATATACATGGCAAATCAAAGTGACAAATATTAGTTACACAACTTAAATTCTTAAAAAATCTAATGATGAGACATTTTAAATTAAAATCAGAAATTCATCCCTTTTTAAACATGAGTTGAAAAATTAACAACATTTTTAACCAATCTATGCAAAAGCAAGGAATGTAAACTTTTGTTAAATTAGTAAACGCTACTGATTTTATAATTGATGCTTTAAACTTACGTCTTTTTTTTTTCTTAGACAGAGTCTCACTCCATCTGCCAGGCTGCAGTACAGTAGTGTGCTCTAGGCTCACTGCAACCTCCACCTTCCAGGTTCAAGTGATTCTCCTGCCTCAGAATCCCAAGTAGCTAGGACTACAAGCAAGCACCACCATGCCCAGCTAATGTTTGTATTTTTATAGAAATGGGGTTTCACCATGTTGCCCAGACTGGTCTTGAATTCCTGGCCTCAGATGATCTACCCAAAGTGCTGGGATTACAGGCTTGAGCCACCACACCCAGCCTCAACTTCCATCTAGATTGCAAAAAAGGATAATTTAGATCAGCTAGGCACTCACAAGATGATCAGTGAAACCCAGTTTAACTCAAATTGGCATTTTAACTCAATATGAACAAATTTTGTACTGAAGAAACACATTTTTACAAGCCAACAGAAATAGGGAAGTATAACTGCAAATACATAAGCTGACAGTAGGTAGGGAATAAGCCAAAAAAAATCTTCATGCTCTTTGGCATAGTTGGCATAAATGTTGCCTGAAAGTATGAATCATAAGTACAAAGTCAATGCAGATGGGACAGCCCATATACAAAAGACCAGTATTTATCCTATAATATTCTCAGGACTAACTGTGACAGGTATTAGAAAAACATGCAACATAATAAAAAAAGTGAGAAAATGGTCATCCTTTTTCAAAGGATTCAATCTTGGTCATCCAAAAGTTGCTCTAGAGACTAGAGAACGTACATCATTTATTTATTCAAAAGACACCAACTAGATTACCTTCAGCATGATGACATTAGAATAGCTATACTTCAACTACAGATGTGTACATTAATTGGGCAAGCAGAGCCACACATAATCTCAAGTGACTCACTTTGGACCTTTGGACTTTGGAATGTCCTAAGGGCTTTCAGCAGGTTCACAATCCTCATTAAAGTTTATATATATATATATATATATAAACTTTATACATATATACACACTATATATATATACACACACATATGTATATATATACATATGTATATACATATACACATATGTATATACATATACACATGTGTGTGTGTCTGTGTGTGTGTGTATATGCACTATATGTCAAGGAACGTGGGAAACCTCTAGCTACTGACAGGCATCCTTGACTGTCAGTCAAGGAACTGAATTCTGCCAAAAACAAGGATGAACTTGTAAATGGGTTTTTCCCCAGAATCTCCAGACAATAACTAAGCCCAGCCTACACTTTGATTATAGGCTTATGAGACCTTGAACAAAGACTTCAGTCATTCCACAGGAGTTCAGAACATGCCACCCAAAATATGCAGCGTGGGCATATCGGTTATTTTGAGCTAAAGGTGCTTGAGAAACAGCAGATAAGAAAGGGGTCTCTGATCTCCATGTTTCTACCTAAAACCATGTCATAAAAATTCCCATGAGAATGGGAGACTGGGTGTTGATATCCACCAAAATGGATCTGTATAAACAAACCTACTAAAATAACCCTTATCTTTCATAGTTTCCCCCATATATTTCCTAATCATTTTCCCACTCCTGGAAACTTAACTCCCTTTTTATTTGTCTTGTTTCTTCTGCACAGATTCATCATTCTTTGGTTTTAAAAAGGTACATAAGTTCTCAATTCCAACTTAACTAGAAGTTTTGTTGACTTCTTTCTTTCCTAATCTGAAAACTTTATCTTATTACCACTTCTCCTTCAGTTTTGTTACCCAAAAAAGGAAATATCCTGCTATTTAAAAAAAAAAAAAAAAAAACACCTTTTACCTGTACTAAGAATCTCATCTTTATCTGTTTCTTCTTCAGCCTTATTTTATGAATTATCTCTTGGATATCAAGTGAATTCTTCCCTAATGGCTGATTCCAAGCAACTGCTCTGTCCTACTTTTATGCTCACTGAATGGTATTCCCCATTCTCCCTCACAAGTTTCACTTTCTTATTTTCACTCTTCAATGATGAATTTCTCAGGAGGGGTTTTGCTTGCATTATTGCTTTACACTTTCTACCTTAGTGCCTTCACAGCTAAACACCCTCTGTTTCATGTTTCATGAAACATGCAGTAAACTGCTCTGACCTTTATGTTGAGCTTTGTCAGGGTAAGCAACTCTGCTGCCTTAGCCAAAACCAGGAAGGATGGGGAACCTAAAGTACCACCTCAAGATGGAGTAACTTCTAGACTACTCTTCAGACTTTCTGCTACTTCTTGTGTTTATTCTGGTAATCTGTGTCATTCAAGGAGTATGTCCATTAATCAAAGTTACCAAATGTATTGTCATCACATTGTTCATATTCCCTTGTTATTCTTTAAATGTTGATAGGATCTAGACTGATGGCTTTTCCTTTATTTCTGATGTATTAGTCTGTTCTTGCACTGCTAAAAGACATACCTGAGACTGGGTAATTTATAAAGGAAAGAGGTCTAAGTGGCTCATAGTTCTAGTTCTGTGGGCTGTGCAGGCTTCTGCTTCTGGAGAGACCTCAGGAAACTTACAATCATGGACGAAGGCAAAGGAGAAGCAGGCATATCTTCACATGGCTGGCAGGAAGAGAGAGAGTGAAGGAAGAAGTGCTACACGCTTTCAAACAACCAACTCTCATGAGAACTTTATCATGAAACAGTACTCTAATGGCCTCATGAGAACTTTATCACGAGACCATTAGAAACCACACCCATGATTCAGTCACCTCCCACTGTCACCCATGGAGGGTATCCAGGTTCTTGGAGTCTTGAACAAAGAATCGGACAAAATGCACAAACAAAGCAAGGAAGAAATTAAGGGATTTATTGAAAATCAAAGTACACTCCATGGTGTGGGAGTGAGCCCAGGCATAGGGGCTCAAGGGCCCCGTTACAGTATTTTGGGGAGTTTACCCTCTAGAGGATTCCACTGGTTACTTCAGGTACACCTTATGTAAATGGAGAGGGTGAAGTAAAGTTACAAAGTTATTTACTTGGCCTGTGCCCTGCAGAGAGGATATTTCCTGTCATAGCTGAAGTGTGAATTGGCCTTATATTCCCTGCATCCAGACCCTGTTTTCCTGCCTCACCACCAGGCCCCTCCTCCAACAGTGGGGATTATAATTCGGCATGAGATTTGGGTGAAGACAAAGAGCCAAACAGTATCATATGATATTGACAATCTGTCTCTCTCTCTTTTTTTTTTTTTTTTTGAGACAGGGAATCACTCTCTGTCACCCAGTCTTGAGTGCAATGGTATGATCACAGCTCACTGCAGCTTCGAGCTGCCGGACTCAAGCAATCCTCCCATCTCAGCCTCCTGAGCAGCTAAGACTACAGGCAAGCACCACCACACCTGGCTAAATATTTAATTTTTTGTAGAGACAAGACCTTGCTCTGTTGCCCAGGATGGTCTCAAACTCCTAGGCTTAAGTGATCCTACTGCCTTGGACTCCGAAGTACTAGGATTACAGGTATGTTGTTTTTATTGATCTTTTTAATGAGGTATTTCTACTCTTGGTATTTGGAAACGTAAAGCCTCTCAGTGCTATATGAGTTCTGGAAATTTATCAGCTCCCTAGTAGTTCTTTGCCTGACCACAGTTTCACCCTATCAATCCACAGCTTAGAATTCAGCAGCAGACTTCAGGCGACCATTAGGCAAATTTCTGTAGTTCTTTTTTCTGCATAGCTACGTCCTCACTGAGTGCTTTCCCACATAAGTTGAAAATCCTCACCCTCCGTGTTTTCTGAGTCTGGCTCCTCAGTGGACTCTGTGAAACTATTACTTCTGCTTGGATTCCCCTTCCTGTGAATCAACCTTGAGAGGGCCTCCAGGTGGAAAGCTAAGATGATTTTAGGCCTCACCTGATTTGTCGCTTTCTCTCAAGAATCACTGTCCTGTGCTGCCTGTTAACCAATGTGTGAAAAAAGGCGTTTAAGATATTTTGCCAGCAGGGGGTCATGATCAGGACCAATTTATCAATTAGGAGAAACAGAATTCCTTTACCTCAAGGCTCGCTCTATCGCCTATGGCCACCTTGCCCAGTCTTGCTGCAAGTATATTTCCCCTGTTGTCAGAATCTGGCTACAGTTGTGCATGCTGAATGGGACTCAGTTAGCATTCTTCCTAACAGTGATGCATTCAAGGAAACAGCCTGTATTTTGAAAGAGCAATGGCAGTTGAAGTGATTAATTTTACCAGTCTTCCACTCTTGCCTAATTAGCAACGGTAAGAATGGGATGTTAAGTTACCACCTTTTAAATGGCAAATTCTCCATGAGTAGTAATTCATTCTATAATTCTTGATTATGAAAGAGGTGGCCAAATTGATTTCCTTACACAGAAGGAACAGCTTAAAGTGTTTAGGCCTGGAGGAAAAAATGACCACAGAAAAGGGAAGTGAGGGCTGAGAATACATCTCATTGTAAATCTCAGGAGTTTTTCTCTGTGGAGCAAGTCAGGTTTCTGTCCTTCACTCACCCTGAGGTCAATTTAACCTCTCATTTTTCAGTAAACCATGTAGGTCCAGGGAAGTCCCTTCCCTGCAACTTTGGAGAAAGTTTTTTAAAAGCATGAGGTGATAAAGAAATGAGGCTCCAAAGGCCAGGTGTATAAACCACAGAAATCTTTTAGGAAATAAGAAATGACTATTCCTTAACAACACTAAATTATATTACAAAGAAGTATCATGGTTCTAAGGAGTAAATGTGAGTAGCTGCTTTCTTCCTCATGCCTTCAGCAAGCCAGATATGTGCATTTAAGATTTTTGTTCTTTTCAATATTATAGATGCAGTTCAATAACATAGTTTCTATGATTTCTTCTATTGCTAATAAAATATGTAAATTTTCTTAATAATAAAATAAGTATTGTAATTCTATAATACAATATCAGGAGGAAAAGTTCTTAAATGCATTCTACATATCATAGATATAGTTCAACACACAAAGATACTAACATAAACAAGCTGGGTTATCACCCTATACCATTATTAAGCATTATAGAGGATTGTTGGCACTTCTAAGAGTTTAAGTGTGAGTGGAAGCTACATGGCCACCTGTCAAGTTTCTCGAATTTCTAAAGAAATGAATAAAGAAGTCTGTTGGTGAGGAGTACAGTGCCACAGCAAACAATATGATAATACCTGGGATTTATTTTCTAATCATTATTTCTAGCTTTCATTTCCAAAGTTAGTGACTTTATTTCTACAATTTGTAGGGTATGATCGAAATTGAAAACATATTCTATTAATGAAGAGAAAGAGGAGGAAGAGTGATGGAAGTAGAAGTGGGAGGGAGAGGAGGACAGCAAGAAGAGGAAGAAGAGAAGGAGGGAGAGGAGAGGAGGAAGACAAGGAGATGGAAGAAAAGGAGGAGGGTGAGGAGTAGGAGGGAAGAAGAGGAAAAAGGAAGACGAGATTAAAGAGTAAATAGGAGAAAAAATGTTCTTTTATGTGTTCTTTTGGCACACTCCCAGAGAGTCCTAGGTTCAAATGACAAATAAAAGGGTACCAGCCAGACCTCTGATTTAGCTAACCATTCTATAGATTCAGAATTATTTTCCAGGTGCTGCAAAAATCTTCTATTACATCTGCTTCTAGCTCTGATTAACAAGCTTGTGTAAACTAGAAAAACAAACCTTGAATATTCTGAAGCTCTGTGTTATCTCTTCTTTATAATCATCAATTTTTTAGCCTGGAAATATAATAATATATATAAAATATATATTATATATAATATAAATATAATATTATAATAAACACTCTTTGTGGAACTCTGTATCAGGCATTGTTACATTATGAAACTAACAAAGGCACAGAACCTACTCTATTGGACAGTGACCCACTAGCAGAGGTGAGACAAGCATGGACACAAATCTGTGTTATAAATACATTATGTTTACAGCTGCATATATCAGATTAGAAATGGTGTGATAGGAAAACATTAAGGAATTGTGGGGAAAGTGGAAATTACAAGAAAAAGATTTAGACTGGAAAAGAAAATTGCAGTTGATATAGTTTGGCTGTGTCCCTATCCAAATCTCAACTTGAATTATATCTCCCAGAATTCCCATGTGTTGTGGGAAGGACCCAGAGGGAGGTAATTGAATCATGGGGGCCAGTCTTTCCTGTGCTATTCTCATGATAGTGAATAAGTCTCACAAGATCTGATGGGTTTATCAGAGGTTTGTGCTTTTGCTTCTCCCTCATTTTCTCTTGCCACTGCCATGTAAGAAGTGCCTTTTGCTTCCCGCCATGATTCTGAGGCCTCCACAGCCATGTGGAACGGTAAGTCCAGTTAAACCTCTTTTTCTTCCCAGTCTCGGGTATGTCTTTATCAGCAGTGTGAAAATGGACTAATACAGTAAATTGGTACCAGAAGAGTGGGGCGATGCTGAAATGATACCTGAAAATGTGGAAGCAACATGGGAACTGGGTAACAGGCAGAGATTGGAACAGTTTGAAGGGCTTGGAAGAAGACGAGAAAATATGGGAAAGTTTTGAACTTCCTAGAGACTTGTTGAGTGGCTTTGCCCAAAATGCTGATACTCATATGGACAATAAAATCCAGGCTGAGGTCTTCTCAGATGGACATGAGGAACTTGTTGGGAACTGGAGCAAAGGTGACTCTTGTTATGTTTTAGCAAAGAGACTGGTGGCATTTTACCCCTGCCCTAGAGATCTGTGGAACTTTGGGTATTTGGTAGAAGAAATTCTAAGCAGCAAAACATTCAAGAGGTGACTTGGGTGCTGTTAAAGGCATTCTGTTTTATAAGGGAAGCAGATCATAAAAGTTTGGAAAATTTGCACCCTGACTGTGGGATTTAAAAAAAAAAAAAAAAAAACATTTTCTGGGGAGAAATTCAAGCCACCTGTAGAAATTTGCATAAGTAACAAGGAGCCTAATGTTAATTTCCAAGACCATGGGGAAAATGTCTCCAGGCCATGTCAGAGAACTTCATGGCAGCCCCTCCCATCTCAGGCCCAGAGGCCCAGAAGGAAAAAGTGGTTTCGAGGACTGGGCCCAGGGTCCTCATGCTGTGTGCAGTCTAGGGACTGAGTGCCCTGTGTCTACGCTGCTCCAGCCGTGGCTGAAAGGAGCCAACGTACAGCTCAGGCTGTGACTTCAGAGGGTAGAAGCCCCAAGCCTTGGCAGCTTCCATGTGGTGTTGAGTCTGTGGATGCACAGAAGTCAAGAATTGAGGTTTCGGAACCTCCACCTAGATTTCAGAAGATGTATGGAAATGGCTACATGCCTAGGCAAAAGTTTGCTGAAGGGGTGGGATTCTCATGGAGAACCTCTGCTAGGACAGTGCAAAAGGAAAACGTGGGGTCAGAGCCTCCACACAGAATCCCTGCTGGAGCACTGCCTAGTAAAAAAATTTGACCACCCTGCTGGATTTCAGACTTGCATGGGCCCTGTAACCCCTTTGTTTCGGCCAATTTCTCCCATTGGGATGGCTATATTTACCAAATACCTATATCCCCATTGTATCTAGGAAATAACTAGCTTGCATTTGATTTTATGGGCTCATAGGTGGAAGGTACTTACCTTTTCTCAGATGAGACTTTGGACTGTGGAGTTTTGAGTTAATGCTGAAATGAGTTAAGACTTTGGGGGACTTTGGGAAGGCATGATGATTGGTTTTGAAATGTGAGGACATGAGATTTGGGAGGGACCACGGGTGGAATAATATGGTTTGTCCCCACCCAACTCTCAACTTGAATTTTATCTCCCAGAATTCCCAGGTGTTGCGGGAGGGACCCGGGGGAGGTAATTAAATCATGGGGCCCAGTCTTTCCCGTGCTATTCTCATGATACTGAATAAGTCTCACGAGATCTGATGGGTTTATCAGGGGCTTCTGCTTTTGCTTCTTCCTCATTTTCTCTTGCTGCCACCATGTAAGAAGTACCTTTCACCTCCCACCGTGATTCTGAGGCCTCCCCAGCCATGTGGAACTGTAAGTCCAATTAAACCTCTTTTTCTTCCCAGTCTTGGGTATGTCTTTATCAGCAGCATGAAAATAGACTAATACAGGGCAATGAGAAAAACTTCTTTTTTTCTTTTGAGATGGAGTCTCATTCTGCCACCCAGGCTGGAGTGCAATGGCGTGATCTCAACTCACTGCAACCTCCATTTCCCAGGCTCAAGCAATCCTTCTGCCTCATCCTCCTGAGTATCTGGGATTACAGGTGCCTGCCACTAAAGCCTAGCTAATTTTTGCACTTTTAGTAGAAATGGGGTTTCACCATGTTGGCCAGCCTGATCTCGAACTCCTGACCTCAAGTGATCCACCCGCCTTGGCCTCCCCAAAGTGCTGGGATTACAGGCATGAGCCACTGTGCCCAACCTAAAACTTCTTAAAAGATGTATGGCTCAAGCAGAAATTTTAAAAGACAAAATAAGATTCAGAGTAGCCATTCTAATGGGGGTAAATTACTTTTATCAGGAATTGGTAAAAAAAAAAAAAAAAAAAAAAAAAAAAAAAGAAGAAGAAGATAATAGAAAAAAGTAAATTTGATTACTATTTCCAGTAATAGAAAAGAGATAAGCACATTGAATATTGAGTCACCATGCCCCCAAAATATATGATGCCATGGTGCTCTGGCTCTGTGACTTCTTAATACCTAGTATACGAAAAATGGGTTTTGTTGTTCAACCAGTAAGCTAAGACATGTATTTTTGCTTCAAGACTTCTCAGGCCCTTTAATATATAACAAATATACTGTATTAAACCATGTTCCCTGAGTATACTTAACCTGTGGTATGCTGAATCCAGCTGTTATCAGCTTATAAAAGTCCAATGTTAAAGTTTTGTGAATTAGGAAAACCAGTAAACAGCCATCATACAAATTATAAAAAATTTACAATTGGATAAATTATATTAAAAACTAAAGCAATAAATACCCAACATTTATCATTTCCTAATCATGTGACTACATGTACTAATATCTATGTATCTGTGCACATCTCCTGTATAACTGTGATGGAAATATTATAGAATGAGGTGCTACTCAGCATTTCTTCCCAACAAATGTTACAAATCAGGACTTTTTTAGTCCTCACTGCAACCTCCGTTTCCCGGGCTCAAGCAATTCTTCTGCCTCATCCTCCTGAGTATCTGGGATTACAGGTGCCTGCCACTACACCTGGCTAATTTTTGCATTTTTAGTAGAAATGGAGTTTCACCATGTTGGCCAGGCTGGCCTCGAACTCCTGACCTCAAGTGATCCGCCTTTTGCTTTTTTCTATTATCTTCTTTTTTCTTTTTTAACAATTCCGGATAAAAGTAATTTTCCCCCATTAGAATGGCTATTCTGAATCTTATTTTATCTTTTAAAATTTCTGCTTGAGCCATACCTCTTTTAAGAAGTTTTAGGCTGCAACCTAAAGTGAGAAGTTTTAGACTTATTTTTTCAAGGAAGCCAGTTGTTAAACATTTACCAGCGTAACATGGAAAACTACTTTCTCTGAGCAACAGATAGGACCACTGTTCTCAGAACACACTTTAGGAAATGCCAACCTACAGGAAAAAAGTTCTTTTCAGCTCTATCTCCTAACAGCTCCTGTATTTATATTTTGCTGCATCCAACAGAAACGTAGTCAACTTACCTGTTTTCCTTGACGCCTACTGATTCTTATAAGTCTCAGCTTAGACATTGTCTTTTTTTGTGAAACCTCTAATGTCTCTATGCTGAATTAAGAAGATCCTAGTTGCCTCCACTGAAGCTTGAATGTGCCTCTATTAGAATATTGTTGTCCTACGCAAAGGCATAAGAATGATACAATGGACTTTGGGGACTTTAGGGGAAGAGTGGGAGGGGGTCGAGGGATAAAAGACTACAAATATGGTGCAGTGTATACTGCTTGGGTGATGGGTGCACCAAAATCTTACAAATCACCACTAAAGAACTTACTCATGCAACTCAATACCACCTGTACCCGAATAACTTACGGAAAAAATAAAAATAAAAAATAAGTATTTAGGAATCATCCTGATCCTGTTTTTAGGGTAAAGTTTTAGGGATTCAATACTACAGGTGTTCTTTTGCCAGAATGGACCCAAAGCCAATTCTTGACAGAAATGCTGACTCAGCTCTAGGAATTCCTGAGTTTGCCTTAGATGTCATTGAGACGCTCCACCATTGAAGTCAAAATCTGTGATCAGCAACTTAATGTCCATACTAAAAAATCACACTTACTTGATAATCCTTCACTTGATTGGCATGTATAACCCATCGGTACATATTAGGTCCGTGCAAAAGGAATCATGGTTTTTGCATTGTTTGAATTTGCCCTTTGATATTGGAATATATTCTTAAATAAATACAGTTATGCTATATATTAAAAAGAATATTATTGCCCTAGCCATAATTCATTAATTTATTCAACAAGTACATGTTTTGCCCCACAATGTGTAGATGCTAGGAATAACATTGAATAGATACCAATAGTACCTGGTGAGAGAGACGAAAACAGATTAATTAATTACCATTTTGACAAGGGCCAAGAAAAAAGTATAATTGTCCACACACCTATTTCATCTTCAAAACTGTGATTCACCTAAGTGATAAAGGCTCTTTTAAATTTTGTTTTCTCTTTAAAGATGGGTCTCACTGTGTTGGCCAGGTTAATCTTGAACTCCTGGATTCAAGCAATCCTCCTCTTTCAGCCTCCCAAAGGGCTAGGAATACAGGTGTGAGCCACCATGCCCAGCCAAAGGCTCTTTTTAAATCATCTTTCTCTTCTTAATATCAAGGGTCTTGTAAAGCATATGTGTTAAACAAATTTACTGAGATAGAGAATATGCATAAGGAGAGAGAAAAAATGAAATATTTACTTACAGGTTGTTTAACTGATAAGCACAAAACTATCCTGAAAAAAAAATGTATATGTGAACAAGAATGCATGAAGAAGATAATTCTTACTCTTCAGTGTAAGGGAAGTATCTATAAAATGCCTGTGTGAAGACTGAGTTAGACATGGTGATTGTGGTAGAAGATAAGAATAGAAATGAAGGAGACAGAGATGTTGCAGACCGTCTAGAATTTCACAACCTTAGAGCGGTGGCTTCGGTCTTTGCATAGATAACAATCACTGGCATTGTTGTTGTTGCCTAGAAAGAGAAGTATAAAGACATTTGCATGGGAATGTGCATCAAAGGCATTCTAGGGCTGAACAGAAAAGTTAAATTGGGAATCATTCAACATTTCCCTGACCACCAGATGGACCACCATTCATTTCACTGCATCCTCCAAATAAAAAATTGCTATATTTTCCCATGTGTACAATGATAAGAATTCCCCAGCTTTCCAAACACAGACAAGTTCCAAGTGCTCCAGCGGCAAACTCCCACTGAGCATAATATAAGCATTCAGAAACTCCAAGGAAACTCCCCTATTTGCTGCCAAAATCTTTTTTTTTTTTTTTTTTTTCGAAAGCCATGTACAGTTTCTGGAATGATTTCATGATTTCAAGATGATGTGTTTAATTGGGTTTGCAAACAAAAATACGAGCTGTACATATTGGAATGTCACTGTTTGCCCTCTTAAGTACATTTTTATTTAAAACATTAACACATTGTGAGAAGTTAGAGTACCCACATGTCTGCAAAATGAATGACTCAACAATTCCTCAGGAGTTCTCACACACACAAAAAATGGAGCCATATAATCTGAACTAAAGACAAATGAAGAGATTTAAAAGTATCAGGATTCCAAATGCATTCTGATACAAAGACATCATGGATTGCCCTCTCATATTTATTTACATCTCTCTGAAGGTTGACTTGGGGGCTATGTGTTTTGAAATTTGATAACAATTCTTACTTGGAAATTACACTGGGCAAGGAGCTTTTCTTGTTACATAACCACACTTAATCCTAAAAATACTTGATCCTAGGTATTTATTAGGCAGTATATTCTAATTTTATTCATTTGTTTGTTGTCAATAATTTTTTATCACAGACTTCTTTAAAATTCTGATATTGTCTCTGAACCTCCTGCTTAGAAAAGTGCATGTGTTCCACAGGTGGTACAGGTTTAGTTTGCCAACTCCTTGAAATCCATCCATGGACGATGAGACTGGTGGCAGGATGGGGGGTTCCATAGAGCCCAGGTCAACTATCTCAGATGTGGTCCAAATACCTATCTTACCTGAAAAGGAAGAAATGAAACCCAGAGAGGCTAAGAAGTGACTTGTTGAAAGGTCACTCAACAAATGAGTAGCAGAGCCACCAGTGAAAATCAAACTTTCTTGCTAACTCGTGGTCCTATATTTTCCCATTACCTGCTGTGAATTTAAATAACCACTAATAATCAAGGTTTTGCTTATCTCCCCTCACTCTTTACCCCTCACCAGCCAGCCTATATAGTCATAGTCAAGAGATAGTAAAGTCAGAAGTTGGAGAAACCTGGCTTTATTTCTGATTGATTATTGATTGATTATTGATTGAAGCTATTGCATGACTGGACATAAAAATACTTTCTCTGCATCAATCTCCCTACCCATAAAGTAGAAACAATTGTTTGTGGTTAATTGTAATCACTTAGGAGTATTGCAAGAATAGATCAGATAATGTCTATAGTATATGAGAATCAAATCAAAAACATGTAATAAAAACTTCCTCAAAACGACAAAATAATTAACAACTTATGTTTTCCAAAGCACTACAACCTAGGAATAAGTGTGAAGTCATGATTTTGGTAACAAATAAGTTTTCCCTAATTCTCAGGTTCACTGGAAAAATGACTGAGATGCTACACTTGTCATTTCTAAAAGTCTCAAGCTACATTCCCTATTGTCCTCACAGGAAAGAATGTCTCCATGGCAACTCCAGGGAACTAAGCTAATGGCAAGGAGATCAGTAAGGAGACTGTCACAGTAATTCAAATGAGATATAGTGATGGCATACTTAAAAGCTTCCATAGTAGAGATGCAGAGAAGTGAATAGATTCCAGGATACTTCGGAGGGATAGTAGTGATGGATTGGAGATCATGGTAAAAGAAACAGTACGGATACCACACAGCTTCCTGGCTTTAGGCCCCGGGTTCATGGTGGAACCATTCACTCTCACTGGGAGCAAAGAAGAGAGAGCAGCTAGAGAAGGTGAAGAAGGTGAAACAGGTTGCAACGAGCGAGGCTTCTACTTCCCAGATGGAAGTGGGCACTAAACAGCTGCATATGTAGGTATGCATTGGAATTTAAGCAAATGTCCAAAGGCTGTATGTAGGTCAGAGAAGGAGATATTCAGGTAAAATGGAGGGGGCTGATATGTGCCAGAAGAAGTAGAAGCTTGCTAGTTTGCCATTCTCACTTTTTTCCACCACAAACTGAGACAAGTAAATTCGTGCTGGTGGCTGCACCTTCATTATGGCAAGAAATGTTTTGGAAAATCTGAACCCATTTGAATCTATGAGTACAGTAAAGTTTTAGTAGCAATGTTAATAATGTAAAGAGAAAGAGGAAATCGATTTAGAGGAATCAATTTAGGATTTGTCTGCCAGGGAATGGAAGAGAGAACTAAACCTCTGAGTAAAAGTGGCTTTGTGTCTAATGGGAGGCTTGGAGGTAAATTCATTGTGGTATTTGCGCAAGGCCCCTAACAGAAGACGAGAAAGAAATAAGAACTCAGGCTTTTGATTTCACAACCTTCTTTTCATTGTCCAAATCTTTTTTTCTAACCCCATTGCTGCTTTACTTTTTAGATCTCAGATACCTAGAATCACAGAATCATAGGATTGAATAAACCCTCTAACCACCAAAGCCTCCCTCATATCTCACCATCCTAATATAGCGATCTTCTGTATCACATCACTGTCCAAAAATAAATTGTATTTTTCTTTTTCTCAGAAATCAGTGAAGTATCACTTTGGGGTACATCACAATAACTAACTCATTTGCTTGTAGTTGCTGTTTATTGGCAATGCGCATTCTTGGGCTGTATGTCCAAGGTGAAATGAATGATCATCATTCATCAAGGGTCTAACATGTCTAGTGAAATAGTCATTGGCTATCTAATAGGAGAACTGTTCCACAGATGGCTTAATTACAATGTAGAGGAGGGCAATTGATAAGAATGAGGTCCTGAAGTAAGCTAGGCAAAGCAGAGGTTTTCAAAGCTGAACCTTAAAAACACCTGAGGAATTTTAAAAAATAGTTGCCCAGGTCTTATTTCAAACAAATTAAATCAGAATCTCTGGGGACGAGGCCCAGATATTTGCATTTTTTAAGACTCTCAGGTTGTTTCAAAGGGCAACCTCATTCATGAGCTTATATGAATCGGACGTTAATGGCTGACCCAGTGTGCTCCCATTATGGAGTTCAAGCCATGTGGATTCTAACTACATTCCCCAGCGAAGGATTGAGCTCTGAATTCATGTGCTTGAAGGCCTTAGAGTCTCTTTTTGCACACCCAGCAGCCACAGGAAACCATTTCAGGTATGTGTGTGGGTAGTAAGGGCAAATGTTAAAGATGACTTTTGTCTGGCAAAACAATTTTTGTATTTTGTTACTAGGCCAGGCGTGGTGGCTCATGCCTGTAATCCCAGCACTTTGGGAGGCCAAGATGGGAATATTGCTTAAACTCAGGAGTTAGAGACTAGCCTGAGCAACAAAATAGGACCCCAATTCTACAAAAAATGCAAAAATTAGCCAGATGTGGTTATGCATACCTGTAGTTGCAGCTACTTTTGGGGCTGAGGTGGAGGATCGCTTGAGCCCAGGAGTTAGAGGCTGCCGTGAGTTGTGATCATGCCATTGCACTCCAGCCTGAGTGACAGAGTAAGACTCTATCTCAAAAAAATAATAATAAAATAAAATAAGTTATTAAAACTTGGTTGTCTCAAACTCCTGGGCTCAAGCAATCCTTCTGCCTCCACCTCCCAAGGTGCTGGGATTACAGGTGTGAGCCACTGTGCCCAGCTCAAAACTTAAATTCTTAACCATTCAGCTAAACTGCTTCCAAATGAGAGCACTACAAAACAAAGCAAAAAAAAAAAAAAAAAAAAAAAAAAAATCCCTATTTTTATAGTAACAGGAATAAAAGGTATCAAAAGAACTATATTGATGAATGGCATTTGGAATAAAAATGAGTATCTGTGCATTAATCAAAGCTAGGAGTCATGTTTCCATAGAATGAGCAATGTGTTACCTCCTTTGAAAGAAAAAACATTCACAAATGTACTGTGCTGACTTAAGTATGCACAAACATAGAAATAGATAGAAAACCTATATTCTTATAGCTCTCATAAAAGTATGAGACCAAAGTAAATTGATAAACAAAACCCGCAAAAAGTGTATTAACAACATTAATATAGCAGATGATGCTGTTGTCCTAAAATGAAATCAGCGCTGTCAATATGAATATCATATGGATAATCCAAACTGTGTTCACACAATAAATCATCATGTGATTTGGCCCTTATGTGATGCACTTTAAAATATTAAACTTCCTCTGTTATCCTCACATTAGCCTTTGACAATTAAAAGAGTTGCCTATTTGGGAGGCTGAGGGGGGTGGATCACAAGGTCAAGAGATTGAGACCATCCTGGCCAACATGATGAAACCCCGTGTCTACTAAAAATACAAAAACTAGCTGGGTGTGGTGGCGTGAGCCTGTAGTCCCAGCTACTCGGGAGGCTGAGGCAGGAGAATCACTTGAACCCTAGAGGTGGAGGTTGCAGCGAGCCAAGATCATGCCACTGCACTCCAGCTTGGTGACAGAGTGAGAGTGAGACTCCGTCTCAAAAAAAAAAAGGTTGCCTATACATTAGAGCCCCTGTTAAATAAGCTCACCCAGATATCTCTACAAAAAACATGTCTATTACAAAACTGCCTCCTCCTAATTTAGCACATGGTGCTACATTAACATGTCTCCTTTCTCCCTGAAAATGACTCTCCTTGAGATTTATTTCTTTACTAACTAGGTTTATTATGACTTATAAGATGAAGGCAACAATAAAGGATATTTGTTTCCTGTAGGACTTCCAACACTAATTCCCCTGTTATCTTTCAGGAGAATCTCCCATGGGGGCTATACGGAAGGGATGCAGAGCCCCACCTTCCACTACAGAATCCAAAGGCAGAAAACACATGACCCAAGTTCAGTCAAGGAGACTGTCCCACTACTTTTAATGTGGACCAAATGAGCCAATGACCAGAGATTATTAGAATTAATGATGCAAAAGTCAGACCCAATGGCACTAGTAATGATCTGGTGGCAGTATTAGTACCCACCAGCAACTTTGGACTGTAGTTCCAGGACTGACTGACCCTGTAGCTTTGATTTCTTCTTCCAGTCTGTCCTCAATTCTGTGAATCCCTTATATAATTCCAGAAAATCCCAATGTTGCTATGACAGATTTTGTTTCACTCTTACAAGAAAAATCCTAACAAATACAGTTATTAATAATAGGAAGAAGTTTGTAAGAAATAAAAATATGGAGAATCTAGGATTTATTATCTAGCTATTGGAGACTACAGGTAGACAGTCTCATGAACAGTCCCCAATAGGAATCAGAAGTCCATGGGAAACAGTGATGAAGCAGCTAAATAAGTACACCTAGACCGTTTCAAGATAGGCAGGTCTGTGCAAACCTACACCAATGTCCGAGGAAGCTGAGAGGCCTAAGAAAGAGGCTGACATATCCTGTTTCTTAGAAACAAACATTTAATAGGGACTTAAGGAACAGAAGCCATGTCTGTGTCTTGGGTGGTGGCAAGACAAGATGGCGGATCCTGGCACCATTATGTCTCTGATCCAGGGCTTACACACCATAGTGAAATTAGTGGCTCAGATGGAATTTGTAGGCCAATTGAAGTGTGATAACATCAAGGTTGTTTGACCTAAGGACAGGATTTAAA
The DNA here is from genome assembly GCF_029289425.2 of Pan paniscus. Classification (NCBI taxonomy): domain Eukaryota; kingdom Metazoa; phylum Chordata; class Mammalia; order Primates; family Hominidae; genus Pan; species Pan paniscus. Next base: position 172,191,772 of record NC_073252.2, on the reverse strand, counting down.
GTTAAGTACCTTCTCTTACACAAGGAACAATAGATAAATGGAAATTTTAGAGGCTTTCCAGATATTGGAGTTAATCAGTTAAGCCAACATGGCAGATTAGTTTCCAAGGTGGAGCTGCTTTAGCCTCCCATCCAAAATGGAGTTGCTTTAGCTTCCGTATATATTTAATATCCTTCCCCATAATTTTACTTCATTTCTAAAAACTTTCCTGCTAAATGAAAAGCCATTATATGACATTTTTTCCATTAATTTTGATGGATCAAATTATGATTCATTGATCCAATCCAAAATACTCAATTTCCAGTGGATAGAAAACTATATCAACTGAACAAAGAAAACAAGTTTATATAATTAAGAACAACGATTAAAAGTAAATAAATACAGCTTACACATAAAATTAAGTGCCATGAAGATTTACTGTCTTCACTGAAAAAGAATGAGGAGACTGAACGTAGAAAATAGTCACTGGAGAAAGAGAGAGAGCTCAAGGCAGTTATTCTTTGGAAGGTATGTTCTTTTTTTTTTTTTTTTTTTTTTTTTTTTGAGAAAGGGTCTTTCTCTACTGCCCAGGCTGGAGTGAGTGGGTGGGAACATTGCTCACTGTAGCCTCAACCTCATGGGCTCAAGTGACCCTCCTGAATAGCTGGGGCCACAGGTGCATACAGGTATGCTCTTCTTTTGCACCATTTTATTCATCAATTTTCTACCACAAACTGCACTTAAAAATAACATTATAACATACATACCACTTTTAGGGTGAAAAACATTTGTACACAGAGACTTTAAAATATGGAAATAGTGCAGGCACAAAACGGACTCAAAAGTCATAGAAGGTGCACCCCTTCATGCCCTTTCACTTGGCATGCATATACAAAACATAATTTCTTATTCATCCAAACATTGTTTTATATAATATTGTCTGACTGTACACTGTGTGTCAAGTCTATTGATGAGGATGTGTTTGCTTAGAAACATAATGTTAAAATATTGTATCATATATATCTTTAGAAATATATATCTTTAGGTTAAAAAAAGTCATTATACTAAAAAAGAACAGAGTCATTCACAAAGAGGTAAATGTTTCAAGAGATGGTAAAACAAAAAGTCATAAATAAATGGTCATGAAGGAGGAAAATCTGTGCTATATATTGTCTTCTAGAATAAAATATCCTCTAGAGTAAGGCTTTCTGTGACCATGTTGCCCAGCCCACAGGCTGTGTAAAGGATGTCAATAAAAAGACTGGAGTGTGAGAAAGGTTAATCTGTTGGCACTTTTTATATAGACACTTATTAAAGAGAATGTGGATACTGCAAAAGGGAGACACGAATGAGTCTACAGCCTGCCTCTCTCAAATACAAGTCAATTACCATCTTTTTTCTAAGCAGGGCAGTTTCAGGAGCTGGTACAGTACAAACATGGCCTCTATTCTTCCAAGATCTTGACGGGGAAAATGAATGCAACACTTAGTTGCTTTTGTACCAGGAGGGAACTTTGAGACCTGATTGGAGCCTGGACTTCCTGGGACTCCTGGAGAGACGCAGGCCCTCAGAGCTTCGTAGATGTATACAGAGATGTGTAAGAGAAAATTCACCACAATTTTAATGTTACCTTAAGGTAAAGAGCTTTCATTTTATTTTAACTTTCTTACTAACATTTATCTATGGTGGCCATTTTTTTTCAACAAACCTATATTACTTCTATAATGAAAAATATCATAAACATACTCTGTCGTGAAATATAATTAGAACAGAAAAAGTATTAACTTATTAAAAAGTTCAAAATTCTAAATTCTTGGCTTAAGTCAAATACATTTAAAAACCCAGGGACTTTCTAAAATCATGCAAAATAATTATTTAGTTCAGGCAGCTGCAGGGCTGCTGTGGCCAAAGTTTCATGCTGTAAGTTGTCCATCTGCACCAGTTGCACCATCTGTTGAATGCCCAGCCTCACCAAGTCTCAGAATGATAGTCCTGGCTAACACTTAGAAAATGCTATATTCAAGACACTGTACTAAGTGCTATATTTATATTATCATACTTAATATTCAGAAACACCCTATTAAGTAAGTACTATTGTCTTCCATGTTTCACGGGTTAGGAAACTAAGGCATAAAGAAGTTAAGCAAATTCTCATAGGTCAAATAGCTGGTAGTATTGGAGCAAGGACAAAAATAATTAGACTGATTCGCCATCCATATGCTTGATTGCACATCGTGCAGCCCACTGGTCAGGAGTGAATAAGCACTGGAGAATTGAGATGGAGATATGTGGAGAATTTCAAGTTCTGCATGTACCTGGAAATCCTGAAACTCCAACCACTCGCTGAGCCTCCCTTGTCCATGGGATCATAGTTTAGACCTTTATCAGTTTAGACCTTTAGATGTTCTCCTGTTTGAAAATGTTGCTGCATCCTGATCTGAAGAAGTCACCCTGCAAGAAAAAGCCAGCTCTCAAGATGAACCCTGCCCTGCTTCCGCTCAATGGTGCAATTAGAGTTAGCCAAAACAAACTTCTCTCAACTTCCCAGGATCCCAGGATACCACTGTGCTCCTTTTTGTCTCCTCACCCTTTAAATATTGGAGTGTCTCACAGCACTGTCTTTAACTCTTTTCTCTTTATTACCTACGCTCACTCCCTAAGGGATCCCTATCTCCTGCCTTTAAATACTATCAGCATGTTTAACTGCAAACTCATATACTCATAACTTCCTGCTTGACATTTCCAATTTTTCTGTTTGAGATGAGGTCTTATTCTGCTATGCAGGTTGGAGTGCAGTGGTGCAATCTTGGCTCACTGAAGCCTCTGTCTCCCAGGCTCAAGTGATCCTCCCACCTAGGCCTCCCTTTGAGTAGATGGGACCATAGGTATGTGCCACTAGACCCAGCTAATTTTTAAATTTTTTGTAGAGACAGGATCTCCCTATGTTGCCCAGGCTGGTCTTGATCCGCTGGGCTCAAGCAATCCTCCCACCTAGGCCTTCCAGAGCACTGGGATTACAGGTGTGAGCCACCACACCCCACAGTGACATTTCCTTATCCAGCAGGCATCTCAAACCTATTATGTCCAAATCCAAACAGATAATTCCTACTAAAGTAGCTCCTCATACAGTCTTCCCCTTCTCAGTAAATAAATTCATCCTTTTTTCAGTTCCTCAGTCAATTTGAAGTAATTTTTGACTCCTCTCTTGCTATTACATCCCACATGGGAATTCTAGTTTCAATATATATCCAGAATCTGGCACTTCTAATCACCTTCCTTGCCATCATACTGGTTCAGGACACCACAATACCTTTATAGAATTATTGTGATAACCTCCCAGTGTTCTCCACAATCCTGAGCTTGGCCTGCTTTACTGCCTCTCCAGTACCCGCCACCATTCCAAACGCACTAGCCTCAGAAGAGTAGCCAAAATGATGATCCTGAGAGATATAAATGAGATGATGCCACTCCCCTACTTAAAACATTTCTGTGTCTTCCTGTCTCAAGAGGAATATAAGCTAAAGTCCTTACCAGCACCTACAAGCCCTTACATGCTCCGGTCCCCATTAGCTTTCAAACTTCATGTCCTATTATTTCTCTTTCACTCTTTTTACTTAAAGCATATTGGCCTGTTTAATGTTTTCCTAAATTTCTCAGGGCTTTTGCATATGAATTTTCCTCTACCTAGGATGCTCTTTTCCCAGATATGTGTATGGCTAATTGCCTTGCTTCTTTCCTATTCGTTTTTTTAACTCAAAACTCCCATTCTCTCAGTGAGAGCTTTTCTGACCACTCCATGGAAAATATCACACATATATCCCTCACATGTTCCTTCCATGCATTACTCCTGCACTTCACAGATATGTGTTGAATATATAAATGTATTCTCCAGAAGGCCAATTACAGAACCAAAACTGCAAAGGGGAAGATTATACACCCAAAACAACATAGGACTTTGGTCATTTATAAATGCACAAATCTTAGGAACAGGTAAAGAATTTGATTTTGAGAATGCTCGCAAAACAAGGAGGAATAGTAGGATTCAAGTATTTATTGCATAGTTGGACTATCTTAATTAGGAAGGCACATTTAATAAATCAAAACATTCACATGAGTACAAATGTCTTTGATGAATGACAAGATCAAAACTATGCCTACAAACTGAAACTTAAGTAATACTGCAGTGAATTCTTATAATGTTATGTTGCATCAGGAGCCTTTCAAAATATAAGTTGGACTTATACTAGAAGCAGAGCTTAGTCACCCCTGACACAGTTTCCAGTTGCCCACTTTCTCCTAATTCTTTAGTGTGGTTGATCCAGATATCTACCTTGCACAACAACCTCCTAGGGAACACCTTCCTGTAGGACAGCTATATACCACCTACTTGAGTTGCTCTCTGACCCTCACACCCTGCCTGGACTGTTCATACATATATGGCGCAATGACCATCTCTCAGTCACAGTGTAGACTACATGCAGCTCGTGCCTGCTTCCTCTAAACCCACAATTCAAAAACTATCCCATGTTCTGTGGGAAATCTAGTACCCTTATCAACATTTCTGAGAATTCCTTGGGGTTCATATCTTCATGGTTACTCTGGCTCTGCCTGCCTGCCTCCACTAGACTACTGATGTCATTGGCATCTGGTCCCCTATAACTATTCTCCTGCCCTCTGCTCTGTGACAACCAGGACATGAAAAGCAACCTTATTCCTCTGAGTAACCCTATAAACAGCTCACCCATAATATTTGTTCATGTGTTACATTTACCTTATGATTTGAAATGATGCATAAATGTATTTACATGGCCTTTGAAATTTTAAAATTTAATATTATACTTTCTCACTGTTTACATTTATTTGACCTGCCTTCAATAATCTCTTACTGTTCATTTTCCTCCATGGATATTTGCTCTGTTATGTTACTCGGCCATGTCTGTTTCTTTCTCCTCTCTTCTTTCTCACTCTTTTTACTACTCTTTTTTTTTTGAGTCGGAGTCTCAATCTGTCCCCCAGGCTGGAGTGCAGTGGCACAATCTTGGCTCACTGCAAACTCTGCCTCCCAGGTTCAAGCGATTCTCCTGTCTCAGCCTCCCGAGTAGCTGGGATTACAGGCATATGCCACCACGCCCCAGTATTTTTATATTTTTAGTAGAGACGGGGTTTCACCACGTTGCCCAGCCTGGTCTCAAACTCATGACCTCAAGTGATCCGCCTGCCTCAGGCTCCCAAAGTGCTGGGATTACAGGCGTCAGCCACCGCGCCTGGCTACTACTCTTTTTCTAATATTTGTTCATCACTTTTACAAAGAATATAGCTCTTCTTCATTTTTATTTTCTTATAACCCACGCTGTTAAGTTTTCACATTATACTGAAATATAGTTTCTCACGTTAGTTTACAAACAAGACGATTCCTCCTCGTTAAAGGAACTGTTAAGCCAGATGGTAAAAGTCTTTGCATCCAAGAGTCCTGAGCAGCTGAGGTATATGAATGACAGCTGCCTGAATCCAAATCTCCTCAAACAACCTCTAAGCAACAAGAATAAAGCCACACAAAATTCTCACCTTTGGCAAAATTAGAAGACAGAAAAATATTACAAGTGAAAATTACCCATAGGTATAAAAATAAGCACCAAATTCCAGCATAGCCAACTTTCGAAGCTCTTCTGAAGTCATTCCCACAAAGAAAAGGGGTTCTGAAAAAATGCACAAGAAAGATAAGGGACAATTGAGTTAAAGTCAACCCCAGGAAGAGAAAGCTCAAAGAGTCCTTATAATAATCCTGGTGATGGATTATTAATCATTGAGTTCTCTAAGAATCAATTAATCCATCCAAATGTAAATAAATGAACAAAAACTAAATTAGTACTGGGGGAATCTTATCCCTTTAAGTGGAATGTCAACTAATCAATGTAGAAGGGACGGTAGACTTAGAAAATCACCATTTTGGAACTATTACAATAAAAATTGATGTAAGCAAAAATTATCAATGAGTACTTAAATGAGTAGGTCAAAGTTTGGGGAATAAAGAATATTTAGGTATCTTCAAAGTATCTCTCCACAAATTAATTATAAATTGCTAAGGGGAAAATAATAAATTTGCAGTGGAAAAACCTAGCAGAACCATCTTAGCCAATCAATCGTAGCTAACATCACCAATCATGGGACAGACCAGCATCATGTGCCTGCTGATGTGATGTGCTGAGAAGAGTACAGTCTCATGTCTGTTTCCCTATCTGACATGCATGACCTGGTTCTAAACAGAGGAAATATCAGACAGACCCAAACTGAGTGACATTCCACAAAATAACACAAAATAACAAGGTTATAAGAGAAAAGACTGAGGATTTAATCTAGATTAAAAACACTCCAGGGACATGATGATTAAGCACAATTCTTACCCCTGAGTTAAATTTTAGACCAGGAAAAAAAACACAGGACATTGTTGGGATAATGGACTAAATTTGAATATTGGCTCTGGAAGAGGTATTCCTATTGTATAAATGGTATATATATATTTTTACTCTGGTAATTTTACTAGTTATTCAAGAGAATGTGTTTTTCTTAGGAAACACACACTGTTCGAAAGGTTAAAAAACGTTTATTAAGAGAGTAAATGATAAAGCAACCAGAGCAAAAATGTTAATAATTTGTGAATCTAGGTAAAGAATAAAATGAGTATCATTTGTTCTATTCGGATAATCTCTCTGTAAAACTTGAAATTATGGTAAAATAAAACGTTTAAAAAATTCTTGTTCTACTTTATTAAAAATAGAAAATTCTGATATTTTCCTTTTAAAAAAATAATCTCTTAAGTTAGATAACTGGAAACAAAAATTTACAAAGCTTCCCCACAGATCCTTATGAAAATAAGTTTATGGTAGAATTAAATATATCCAGGTAACTCAATCTTTTGCTTTTAAGCCAAATTAATTGAGCCAAAAACAATACAGAGCTCTTAAAACATTTTGTTGATTTTTGATTAAGTTGTCCCAGTATTGCCAAAATGTTTACAACAATAATATAACAAAACTGGCCAGGCACAGGGACTGACACCTGTAATCCCAGAACTTTGGGAGGCCAAGGTGGGAGGATCACTTGAGCCCAGGAGTTCAAGACCAGCCTGGACAACACAGTGAGACCCTGCCGTGATTGCACCACTGCATTCCAGCCTAAGCAACAGAGTGAAACCCTGTCTCCAAAAAAAAAAAAAAAGAAAAGAAAAGAAAAGAAATCATAAAACTAATACTCTTGAGTCATTATATGATTTTCATTATTGAAGTTTTATATTTGCTAAAATACCTGTTTTTATTGATCCATCTAGTATTAATAGGTGTAACTGCATCATGTCCTTTTGTTTATGAGCTTAAAAATATAGCAGAAACTACTATAAATTGAGGATTTACTTATGCTAGGTATGGTGTAAGGAAAATTTTAAAAATAGCATTCTGTTTTTTGATCTTCAAAAATCCTATAGGTATGATTAGTACTTTATCTATTTATAAATAAGGAACTGAAGATAAAGAAGGTAAAGAACTTAGACCTAACTTCACACAGTTTGCAGTTTGTAACTGGCAGAGGTAAGGTTCTAAACCTAGTCAACAAGGCTAGAAAGCTAGTAGGTTTCCTAGCACCCTATGTAGTACATATGCTTGCTAGTACTATTAGTAATTCCAACGATTTTTACTTTGGGATTTGGCAAAATCTCTCGGGATAAATAATTCAAAATCATCAATTGTTAAGTAATTTTCCTAGATGAATTCTTGGAATCAAGATGATAGTCTGCTTAACATGTGATTCCATTATCTTATCATGTCAGACTACAGCCTGGCAAAGGTACACTGCTCTGTTGAAAAATAATTTTTAAATATACTGTTATTAATCTGGAAGAAACTGCAATGTAGGAGATCTAGAAATAGATAATATTAATTTATTCTGAAAAATTAAAAGGACAGACTTGAGTAACAGACACAATTTCCAAATAAGCAGATCTTGATTTTGAAGTTCAGGTTTTTATTCTATTTTAATTAAAAATCTAATAACAAAATCAAAAAACCCAGAAACAAAATCCTTGCAAATATTTTTTGTTTTGAACTTCTTTTTTATTACTATTATAATTTTTTGTTGTTGTTTTTACATGCAGAGATAGGGTCTTGCGAGGCTGCCCAGGGTGGTCTCAAGATTCTGGGCTCAAATGATCCTCCCACCCCAGCCTCCCAAAGTACTGGGATTGCAGGCGTGAGCCACCACACCCAGCCTGTTTTGAAATTCTTTAAGTTTTCATATGAGCTGTCAAAAAGGTATCTAGCTACCCATTGCTTTCAGACACAGTAGCTCTATTTACGTGGCCACTGCCAGCACATGAGTCACTGAGTCAGACTGTGACATGCCCACAGCATATCCCATTATTTAACTCATTGACTCAAGGAACACACAAGAAAAAATACACAGTCTACAAATTAATCACTTTAGCAAAATTGGCTTTACGCATATTCCAGGATACGTGCATGATTAAGCAAGCTATATTTATGTCAGCAGAGAACTATAAATAGAATATTTATTTAGAGTCATCTTATCTAAGGAGATGTCTAATTTTTGTTGAATTTACACCTCAGATGTCAGACTCAACAGAAAAACAGGCAAGACATGCAGTTTTGTTTTATCTTCCTCCACCAGCCCCAATGCCAAATGTCACATGACACACACACATACACACACACACACACACACACACACGCAAAAAGGTTGTATTTCTCAGGTAGTCAGAATAGCAATAGCGAATTCAGTGGTTCTATGAATGTCTGGATCATGTTTTGGAAAGAAGTAACACTTCTGCAGAAATTTTGTTTCCCTGTTTCTCTTAGATTCAAAGAGCTGGCAAACTGCCAAATCGGAAATTCTGCAAACTGGAAGTGCAAATTGTGTTATTTGTATTGTAATCTTTAACATGTGTCATTTCAATGATTCGCAAATCGCACTATGAATCAAAATTAAAACTAAAAATGCAGGTTTTGATAAAATAGGATTCAATGGAAATGTAAAATCACATTTTAGCACAGTGTCCTCCATTGAATATGTTTCCTTCTTTCCCTCTTCCTCTTTTCAGTTTAGTCTCACACAGGTTTTAGATTTTATCTGAGGTTTGAGAGTAAAGTGTTGCATACCTTCAGAAAAGCTTTTGCCTTATTTCCGATTATTGCAATGCAATATTAGATAAGAATCCAAATAAGTGTGATTTATGGGTATTGTTACATTTATCTGGAAAAAAATGCAAACTTAAAAGTGTTTGACAGGGCTCACCACATGAGAAACAACTAGACCCTTCTAGCTTGTCAAAGAAATGGAAGACAATTGAAAGAGGTTGTAGTAAAGCGTGGAAAGGACCAATTTAATGATTTTGTTAAAAAGAAATGAAAACAATTATGTCATTATAATATTACTGCTATAATATTATATGTTATATGTTGTTATAACAGAAAAAAGTCAAAATCTTTCATCATTCATTTTTGAAATTAACTTCTGTCATATAATTGAACATTTGTTTTTGCTTCCTTTTTTTCCTCCAAATATTTGGGTTTAGTTGAGGTTCTGGAAAAAACTTAGTGGTTTACTTTAGACTAAATAAGCTTAAAATTCACTCAATATCAGCATAAAATCTTTTACCAGAACATTTTGCATAGGAACATATTCCTGTTTTCCATAAATTTAATCTACTAAAATCTAAGAGCCAGATCAGAATTCTTTTTTGGCAGGCGAGCTTAGAGAAAAATTAAAACAATCAGATTGTTTTCTTGAGTCTCTATAAGCATACCTCCTCTGCACAGTGAATTGAAAATCCTTTTGCTTCTACATCTGATAAATAATACAATTAGTAACTCTAATAATTTTTATTTTTGATGGAATGAAAATGCAGTCATCACTTTGTGAATTTTTTTTTTTTTTTTTTTTTTTTTTGAGACATGGTCTTCCTCTGTCCCCCAGGCTGGAGTGCAGTGGCACGATCTCAGCCCACTGCAACCTCTGCCTCCTGGGTTCAAGCGATTCTCCTGTCTCAGCCTCCTGAGTAGCTGGGGCTACAGGCAGCTACTGCACCATGATGCTGGCTAATTTTTGTATTTTTAGTAGAGACAGGGTTTTACCATGTTGGCCAGGCTGGTCTCAAACTCCTGACCTCCAGTGTTCCACCCACCTCAGCCTCCCAAAGTGCTGGGATTACAGGCATGAGCCACCGTGCCCTTCTGCTTTGTGAAATAATTTAAGTGAATTCACATGCATGCAACTTCTCCCATGTGTGAAGCAAGTCAAACACAAGAAACATGATCTCCACATTCTAAACAGTAAATGGAATGTGAATATGGAATGAACAAATGTAATTAAACACTTACTCACTGGAAATGGACATATAATGACAAATGTAAAAAGAAAAATATGTAAGAATAATATACCTGTACTCAAACTTGTCCTTCAGGCAATATTGTGAGAAATTTCTCCACTAAACCCAATGAAGAAACTGAAGAAAGTAAAATATTAGCACCCAATTTTCTTATGAGTTGATTCAATAAGCATTTACTAAATTCCATACAAAGTTTAAAATAACAATTCCTGCAGTCCTAGAGCTCTCATGGTACAGGAGAGAGAAATGTACACAGAAATTTACTGGTGTGGTGAGTACCACAACTTAGATGCTGACAGAGTACAGTGGGAACACAAAAGTGGAAATATGTAATCATGCACACAGACATCACAGAATATTTCATAAAGAAGGTAAATTTTTAGTTGAGTGACATATAATTACAAGGAACTCCCTAGACGGTTGCAGGGGAAAGCAGTTGCAAAGATATGGAAGGGAAAAAGAACATATCGTATTTTAGAAGATTTCTAAATGTTTTAGCACATGTGGAATATCTGGAGTATAAACAGGGAGGGAATAACTTTGCCCATTAAAATAAGGAATTAAGAAGCCACCATCATTTTTATTGTTTTTTGTTTTTTTGCTGTCAAATTAATTTTTCATCTATGGAAATTTGAAAATGGGGAAAACATAGAGAAGAAAATTAAACCTACTTCAAATTCTATCAGCAAAGAATTGTGTGGCTTGACTACATGCTTTATTCCACAGCCGTGCTTCTAACAGCCTTGCAGTGATACTGATCTGAGGCCATGGGCAGCAAATGAGACTGTCCCCCAAGTCAGCTGGGACCAACCATACTTCCCCCAACTGTCACCAAAACGTTCTCCACTTATTTTCCACAATGATGCATTCTTTTCTCAGTCTTGGTGCCTTCTGGATAATCAAATTTTCCCTAGATTTGGCTGATATTTCCTTGATTTTATGGTATGTGATTGTTGTTTTCTACTCTTGGCACCAATAAAGGTAGTTCTCTTTTTTATTATTCTTATTTCCTATTGTTTTTCTCCTAGCGTATGACCACTTGTTGAAAAAGGGTTTTGCTCTTAAAGGAAGCTTTGCGAGAAATCCAGAGCACATTTTCTCCCTTTAGTTCAGGATTATACGTGTAAGTGGCACTGCTGGGTCAAGCAAGAAGTACTATTGAAAGGGTTTGGTATAGAGGCAAGTCGCTTTCTGAAAAAATGTCAATTTTCATGCCTATGATGGCATGTGAGATGCCATTTTCTAGCATGCTTACCGACACTGGGTGTTATCTTTTATCTTTGCAAACAGTTGAGGGATTTTGAAGAATCATGGTGATAAAATCAGCATTTAACTTTCTTGCTGTCACTCTTCCCGCAGCGTAGAGGATACGCTGAGCATACAGGGTATGGTCTGGTTTGCAGGCCAAAAGATAAGGTAGGTGGTTTGTGAAATAATGTAGATGAGAAAACATAACCAAGGAAGTGGCAGGAAGAAGAAGAGAGATGGAAAAAAATTTGAGAGACAGGAAGGAAATATAAATATAGTAACCAAGAACACGTTGCTAAAGGGGGCAATAAAAATAATTCTGAAAATCGCTGGTCTCTACAAAGCACTGTACACAGTTCATATAATTCTCACAAATTTAGAAGATAGGTGTTATTATTATGATTTTTCAGATTTGTAAAATAGGTTAAAGTAGACATTTAGAAAGTTGTATTATAATGATTGTACTCACTTGTATATAGGAAGCAAGATATAAATATAGCTATGCATTGAGTGTGAACTGCTTGTGAGACATAATCGTATAGTTAAGTAGATTCAGGGAAATGTGGGTTTGGAATTTAAGACAGAGAGAGGAATCATAAAATTTAAAACTTGACAGTCATTAGGATATCTTGTTCCCCCAATAAATCTAAGTCCTAAAGTAAGGCAAACCTTATTTATGAGTTTTATACATCAGATATATTATATGAACATAGCACGTCTCTTTCTCTCAAATAAGTAAACTGCATTAAAAAAAGATAGTATCTAATCTACATACTATGTGAAGAGCAATACTATTTATGCAGGAAAAGGATAGGAGGGAGAAAGCAGAGAACAATACCACAAAGGACAGATGTTCACAGTATGTAAACTGAGTAAAGTTTCTTGAAGGAGTGAGATTTAAAAATATATATCTGGGGCCAGGCACAGTGGCTCACGCCTGTAATTCCGGCGTTTGGGAGGCCAAGGCAGGTGGATAACTTGAGCTCAGGAGTTCGAGTCCAGCTTGAGACTAGCTTGGGCAACACTGGGAAAGCCCATCTCTGCAAAAAATACAAAAATTAGCCAGGCATGGTGGCGTGTGTCTGTGGTCCCAGCTACTCTGGAGTCTGAGGTGGGAGGATTGCTTCAGCCAGGGAGGTGGAAGTTGCAGTGAGCCGATATCACACCACTGCACTCTAGCATGGGTGACAAGAGTGAGACCCTCTCTCAAAAAAAAAATTACATATGCATAATATATAGACTTTATATTCTATATAAGACTATGTTATATATAATATATAGACTTTATAATATATATATATAATATAAGACTACATATAGAGAGAGACTTTGTTAAGTTTAGAAGATGTGGTCAAAAAAGAAAAAGAAAGAAAGGCTCTCTTTATGCATGACGTGTCAGAATTTAGCTATTGTGTCTTCGCTTGCCAAAAGCAACAGAGTGAATTGAATGCATTCACAAATTTAGGCAAAAGGTAATGGTTGATAAAAATCTGGGTTCCAGAGATGTTTACTTACTTTTTAATGAATCAGTGATCCTCATTAGGTCAATTACAATACAGTAAATTTTTCTTACCCAAAATCTTTAGCAATAGCTAAATCTTTAGCTTTTCCAGATCGGGATATTTCTTAGTAGTTATAGAAATGACAACTCACCCTCATTTGTGATTTATGATATAATTTAGCTTTTATTCAATCTTGCTACTATCTTTTATGATATTGCATCATTCTTTAGCACAGTTACTGAAATATGACTTAAAATATGCAGAAATATGCCAATCAGACCTTATTTTGTTATCAGTTGGCATCTCTTAAATAGAAAGATAGTACTAATGGCTAAAATTTGTAGATTCTTTTCACGTCTTTGAAAATAGCATGAAAATAAAAAATAAATTAACCAAATCTTAGTAATCAGAGATGCAGTAATTTAATGTTATCTTGGAAAATAAATTAACAATAATCTAATGGGTTATGTTCAAATTATTACCTAGATTTTATGTATGCTAAATTTTTACCAAATTTCTTCACTTCATATTTCCATGTGTTTTTGTTCTTATTTTAACTTAAAGAACTCTTTCTGATAATAGAAATTTTTTAAAAATCTGTACTTTTCTTACTTTCAAGCTTGCACGAGATCTATGTAAAATATTTTTTAAATGAATTGTAGGATTACAGTAATATTCCAAATATTAAGATGGTGTCCATCCAAGGGTATGTCTCCTACCATTTTCTCTACGTTTTGTACATATTTTCTTTTCCTTTCATTCCTAATTCTTGTAAACCACTATAACACTCATGGTTTGAATACTACAGTGATGATTCCTGCCTCTTTCAAGTGGACGAGCAAATCAACAATATCAATAGGAGAAACAAATTTAAATATTCAAATAAATTGATATTTATTTTATACTTTTTGCTATGCTTACAAAAAGTAACTAAATTATGAGTTACATCTGATATTCTAATAATATTTTCATTACATAAAATTCAGCAACCTTTAAAGGGTGGTTCCAAGATGGCCGAATAGGAACAGCTCCAGTTTACAGCTCCCAGCGTGAGCAACACAGAAGACAGGTGATTTCTGCCTTTCCAACTGAGGTACCGGGTTCATCTCACTGGGGCTCGTCAGACAGTGGGGGCAGGACAGTGGGTAGAGCCCACTGAGCATGAGCCAACGCAGGGTGAGGCATCGCCTCACCCAGGAAGCATAAGGGGTCAGGGAATTCCCTTTCCTAGCCAAGGGAAGGGGTGACAGATGGCACCTGGAAAATCGGGTCACTCCTACCCTAATACTGCACTTTTCCAATGGTCTTAGCAAACGGAACACCAAGAGATTATGTCCTGCGCCTGGCTGGGAGGGTCCCATGCCCACGGAGCCTTGCTCATTGCTAGCACAGCAGTCTGAGATCAAACTGCAAGGTGGCAGCGAGGCTGGGGGAGGAGCGCCCACCACTGCTGAGGCTTGAGTAGGTAAACAAAGCGGCTGGGAAGCTCAAACTGGGTGGAGCCCACCGCAGCTCAAGGAGGCCTGCCTGCCTCTGTAGACTCCACCTCTGGGAGCAGGGCATAGCTGAACAAAAGGCAGCAGAAACCTCTGCAGACTTAAATGTCCTTGTCTGACAGCTTTGAAGAGAGTAGTGGTTCTCCCAGCCCGGAGTTTGAGATCTGAGAATGAATGGACTGCCTCCTCAAGTGGGTCCCTGACCCCCGAGTAGCCTAACTGGGAAGCACCCCCCAGTAGGGGCAGACTGACAGCTCACACAGCTGGGTACCCCTCTGAGATGAAGCTTCCAGAGGAACGATCAAGCAGCAACTTCTGCTGTTCAGCAATATTCGCTGTTCTACAGCCTCCACTACCAAACAGGGTCTCGAGTGGACCTCCAGCAAACTCCAACAGACCTGCAGCTGAGGGTCCTGACTGTTAGAAGGAAAACTAACAAACAGAAAGGATGTGACACCAAAACCCCATCTGTACATCACCATCATCAAAGACCAAAGGTAGATAAAACCACAAACATGGGGAAAAAACAGAGCAGAAAAGCTGAAAATTCTAAAAATCAGAGCACCTCTCCCACTCCAAAGGAATGCAGCTCCTCACCAGCAATGGAACAAAGCTGGATGGAGAATGACTTTGACGAGTTGAGAGAAGAAGGCTTCAGACGATCAAACTTCTCCCAGCTAAAGGAGGAAGTTCGAACCCATCACAAAGAAGCTAAAAACCTTGAAAAAAGATTAGACAAATGGCTAACTAGAATAACCAGTGTAGAGAAGTCCTTAAATGACCTGATGGAGCTGAAAACCACGGCGCGAGAACTACATGATGAATGCACAAGCGTCAGTAGCCAATTTGATCAACTGGAAGAAAGAGTATCAGTGATTGAAGATCAAATGAATGCAGTGAAGCGAGAAGAGAAGTTTAGAGAAAAAAGAGTAAAAAGAAATGAACAAAGCCTCCAAGAAATATCGGACTATGTGAAAAGACCAAATCTACGTCCAATTGGTGTACCTGAAAGTGATGGAGAGAATGGAACCAAGTTGGAAAACACTCTGCAGGATATTATCCAGGAGAATTTCCCCAACCTAGCAAGGCAGGCAAACATTCAGATTCAGGAAATACAGAGAACACCACAAAGTTACTCCTCGAGAAGAGCAACTCCAAGACACATAATTGTCAGATTCACCAAATTTGAAATGAAGGAAAAAATGTTAAGGGCAGCCAGAGAGAAAGGTCGGGTTACCCACAAAAGGAAGCCCATCAGACTAACAGCAGATCTCTCAGCAGAAACTCTACAAGCCAGAAGAGGGTGGGGGCCAATATTCAACATTCTTAGAGAAAAGAATTTTCAAACCAGAATTTCATATCCAGCCAAACTAAGCATCATAAGTGAAGGAGAAATAAAATACTTTACAGACGAGCAAATGCTGAGAGATTCTGGCACCACCAGGCCTGCCCTACAAGAGCTCCTGAAGGAAGCACTAAACATGGAAAGGAACAACCGGTACCAGCCACTGCAAAAATATGACAAATTGTAAAGACATCAATGCTAGGAAGAAACTGCATCAACTAATGAGCAAAATAACCAGCCAACATCATAATGACAGGATCAAATTCACATATAACAATATGAACCTTAAATGTAAATGGGCTAAATGCTCCAGTTAAAAGACACAGACTGGCAAATTGGATAAACAGTCAAGACCCATCAGTGTGCTGTATTCAGGAGACCCATCTCACATGCAGAGACACACATATGCTCAAAAAAAAGGGATGCAGGAAGATCTACCAAGCAAATGGAAAACAAAAAAAGGCAGGGGTTGCAATCCTAGTCTCTGATAAAACAGACTTTAAACCAACAAAGATCAAAAGAGACAAAGAAGGCATTACATAATGGTAAAGGGATCAATTCAACAACAAGAGCTAACTATCCTAAATATATATGCACCCAATACAGGAGCACCCAGATTCATAAAGCAATTCCTTAGAGATCTACAAAGAGACTTAGACTCCCACACAATAATAATGGCAGACTTTAACACCCCACTGTCAACATTAGACAGATCAACGAGACAGAAAGTTAACAAGGATATCCAGGAATTAGTCTCAGCTCTGCACCAAGCAGACCTAATAGACATCTACAGAACTCTCCACCCCAAATAACAGAATATACATTCTTCTCAGCACCACATCACACTTATTCCAAAACTGACCACACAGTTGGAAGTAAAGCTCTCCTCAGCAAATGTAAAAGAACAGAAATTACAACAAACTGTCTCTCAGACCACAGTGCAATCAAACTAGAACTCAGGATTAAGAAACTCCCTCAAAACCACTCAACTACATGGAAACTGAACAACCTGCTCCTGAATGACTACTGGGTACATAATGAAATGATGAAATGTTCTTTGAAACCAATAAGAACAAAGACACAACATACCAGAATCTCTGGGACACATTTAAAGCAGTGTGTAGAGGGAAATTTATAGCACTAAATGCCCACAAGAGAAAGCAGGAAAGATCTAAAATTGACACCCTAACATCACAATTAAAAGAACTAGAGAAGCAAGAGCAAACACATTCAAAAGCTAATAGAAGGCAAGAAAGAACTAAGATCAGAGAAGAACTGAAGGAGATAGAGACACAAAAAACGCTTCCAAAGATCAATGAATCCAGGAGCTGGTTTTTCGAAAGATCAACAAAATTGATAGACCGCTAGCAAGACTAATAAAGAAGAAAAGAGAGAAGAATCAAATAGATGCAATAAAAAATGATAAAGGGGATATCACCACCGATGCCACAGAAATACAAACTACCATCAGAGAATACTACAAACACCTCTATGCAAATAAACTAGAAAATCTAGAAGAAATGGATAAATTCCTGGACACATATATCCTCCCAAGGTTAAACCAGGAAGAAGTTGAATCCCTGAATAGACCAATAACAGGCTCTGAAATTGAGGCAATAATTAATAGCCTACCAACCAAAAAAAGTCCAGGACCAGAAGTATTCACAGCCAAATTCTACCAGAGGTACAAGGAGGAGCTGGTACCATTCCTTCTGAAACTATTCCAATCAATAGAAAAAAAGGGAATCCTCCCTAACTCATTTTATGAGGCCAGCATCATCCTGATACCAAAGCCTGGCAGAGACACAACAAAA
The DNA here is from genome assembly GCF_029289425.2 of Pan paniscus. NCBI lineage: Eukaryota > Metazoa > Chordata > Mammalia > Primates > Hominidae > Pan > Pan paniscus. Next base: position 172,173,995 of record NC_073252.2, on the reverse strand, counting down.
AAAGAGAATTTTAGAACAATATCCCTGATGAACATCAATGCAAAAATCCTCAATAAAATACAGGCAAACCGAATCCAGCAGCACATCAAAAAGCTTATCCACCATGACCAAGTGGGCTTCATCCCTGGGATGCAAGGCTGGTTCAACATATGCAAATCAATAAACGTAATCCAGCATATAAACAGAACCAAAGACAAAAACCACATGATTAACTCAATAGATGCAGAAAAGGCGTTTGACAAAATTCAACAACCCTTCATGCTAAAAACTCTCAATAAACTAGGTATTGATGGGACATATCTCAAAATAATGAGCTATTTATGACAAACCCACAGCCAACATCATACTGAAAGGGCAAAAATTGGAAGCATTCCCTTTGAAAACGGGCACAAGACAGGGATGCCCCTCTCACCACTACTATTCAACATAGTGTTGGAAGTTCTGGCCAGGGCAATCAGGCAGGACAAAGAAATAAAGGGTATTCAATTAGGTAAAGAGGAAGTCAAATTGTCCCTGTTTGCAGATGACATGACTGTATATTTAGAAAACCCCATCGTCTCAGCCCAAAATCTCCTTAAGCTGATAAGCAACTTCAGCAAAGTCTCAGGATACAAAATCAATGTGCAAATATCACAAGCATTCTTATACACCAATAACAGACAAACAGTGAGTCAAATCATGAGTGAACTCCCATTCACAATTGCTTCAAAGAGAATAAAATACCTAGGAATCCAACTTACAAGGGATGTGAAGAACCTCTTCAAGGAGAACTACAAACCACTGCTCAACGAAATAAAAGAGGATACAAACAAATGGAAGAACATTCCATGCTCATGGATAGGAAGAACCAGTATCATGAAAATGACCATACTGCCCAAGGTAATTTATAGATTCAATGCCATCCCCATCAAGCTACCAATGACTTTCTTCACAGAATTGGAAAAAACTACTTTAAAGTTCATATGGAACCAAAAAAGAGCCCGCATTGCCAAAACAATCCTAAGCCAAAAGAACAAAGCTGGAGGCATCATGATACCTGACTTCAAACTATACTACAAGGCTACAGTAACCAAAACAGCATGGTACTGGTACCAAAACAGAGATATAGACCAATGAAACAGAACAGAGCCCTCAGAAATAATACCACACATCTACAAACATCTGATCTTTGACAAACCTGACAAAAACAAGAAATGGGGAAATGATTCCCTATTTAATAAATGGTACTGGGAAAACTGGCTAGCCATATGTAGACAGCTGAAACTGGATCCCTTCCTTATACCTTACACAAAAATTAATTCCAGATGGATTAAAGACTTAAATCTTAGACCTAAAACCATAAAAACCCTAGAAGAAAACCTAGGCAATACCATTCAGGACATAGGCAAGGGCAAGGACTTCATGGCTAAAACACCAAAAGCAATTGCAACAGAAGCCAAAATTGACAAATGGGATCTAATTAAACTAAAGAGCCTCTGCACAGCAAAAGAAGCTACCATCAGAGTGAACAGGCAACCTACAGAATGGGAGAAAATTTCTGCAATCTACTCATCTGACAAAGGGCTGATATCCAGAATCTACAAAGAACTCAAACAAATTTACAAGAAAAAAACAAACAATCCCATCAAAAAATGGGCGAAGGATATGAACAGACACTTCTCAAAAGAAGACATTTATGCAGCCAAAAGACACATGAAAAAATGCTCACCATCACTGGCCATCAGAGAAATGCAAATCAAAACCACAATGAGACACCATCTCACACCAGTTAGAATGGCAATCATTAAAAAGTCAGGGAACAACAGGTGCTGAAGAGGATGTGGAGAAATAGGAACACTTTTACACTGTTGGTGGGACTGTAAACTAGTTCAACCATTGTGGAAGTTGGTGTGGCGATTCCTCAGGGATCTAGAACTAGAAATACCATTTGACCCAGCCATCCCATTACTGGGTATATACCCAAAGGATTATAAATCATGCTACTATAAAGACACATGCACACATATGTTTATCGTGGCACTATTCACAATAGCAAAGACTTGGAACCAACCCAAATGTCCAACAATGATAGACTGGATTAAGAAAATGTGGCACATATACACCATGGAATACCATGCAGCCATAAAAAATGATGAGTTCATGTCCTTTGTAGGGACATGGATGAAGCTGGAAACCATCATTCTCAGCAAACTATCGCAAGGACAAAAAACCAAACACCATATGTTCTCACTCATAGGTGGAAATTGAACAATAAGAACACATGGACACAGGAAGGGGAACATCACACACCGGGGCCTGTTGTGGGGTGGGGGGAGGGGCGAGGGATAGCATTAGGAGATACACCTAATGTAAATGATGAGTTAATGGGTGCAGCACACCAACATGGCACACGTATATGTATGTAACAAACCTGCACGTTGTGCACATGTACCCTAAAACTTAAAGTATAATTAAAAAAAAAAAAGGTTAACAGGAGAATAACTTGGGTTGATGATTAGTTTTGTCTAATGTCTAGGTTCTTATGAGTAATACAGATAAACTATTAAAGATAAATAAATTGAGTAAATGTAAATGAGAAAAAAAGAATTATTTTGTAAATTTCTATTAAAAATTCTGCTAGAATTTTTATTGGGATTGCATAGAATCTATAAATCAAATTAGAGAGAATTCATATCTTAATAATATTGAATATTCTAATATAAGAACACAGTATATCTCTCCATTTATTTAGGTCTTCTTTGATACATTTCATTAGCAATTTTTTTAGTTTTCTACATACAGGCCACAGACATAATAGAACTATTATTATTTCAGTTTCCAATTGTTCATTGCTGGTGATTTTTTATATATGGACATGCAGTTGATTTTTATATTAATCTTGTGTTCTGTAAACTTGCTAACCTCACTTTTTAGTTTTAGTCATTTTTTGTAGATTCTTTGGAATTTTCTACAGACACAATCACGTAACTTATGAAGACAACTTCATTTCCAGTCTGAATGCTTTTTATTTTATTTTATTCCCTTATTGAACTGACTAGGACAATGATGAATAGGAAAGGTGACAGTCAACAGCTTTGCTTTAGTCCCAGTCTTAAAGGAAAAGTCTTTCACCATTAAATGTGACGGCAAATGAATGTTTTTCAAAGATGCCCTCTATCATAGTAAGGAAGTTTCTGCTTATTCTTACTTTATTGAGAGTTTATATCATGAGTGAATATTCAATTATGTCAATTACTTTTACTGCATCTATTGAGATGATTATATGACTTTTCTTTTTTAGTATTTTATGTTGAATGATATGTTGAATAATATCAATTCACTTTCAAACTTCAAACCAAACTTGTGTTTCTAGAATAAACTGAATTTGGTCATGATATATTATCATTTTTCATATTACTGCACTCAGTGTGCTAATGTTTAGTGGAGGATTATACTGTCAATGTAAATGTAGGGTTTTGATATGAAGTTTTCTTGTAATGACTTTGGCTAGTTTGGGTATACAGTAATGCCAGCCTAATTGAATGAGTGATAAAGTTTCCTCTTTTTCGTTTCCCTCCCTCCCTCCCTCTCTTCCTTCTTTCCTTTTTTTTTTTTGTGACTTGGTCTCACTCTGTCACGTAGGCTGAGCTGCAGTGGCACAATCACGGCTCACCACAGCCTTGCCCTCCCAGACTCAAGCCATCCTCCCATTTCAGCCTCCCAAGAAGCTGGGACCACAGGCGCATACCATCAAGCCTAGCTAATTATTTTTATTCCTGGTAGACACAAGAGTCTTTCTATGTTGCCCAGCCTGGTCTCAAACTCCTGGGCTAAAGCAATCCTCCCACCTTGGCCTCTCAAGGTGCTGGAATTACAAGCATGAGTCTCTATGCCTGGCCTCTTCTTTTTTTATTTTCTATAAGAGCTTGCATAGAATTAGCATTATTTCTTCCTTAAATGTTAAGTAGAATTTATTAGTGAACCCACAGATTTTTTTTTGCTGGAAGGTTTTAACCACAAATTCAATTTCTTTAATAGGTATAGGACAATTAAGGTTATCTATTTCTCTTTAAGTGAGCACTGGTAGTGTGTGTCCTTTAAGGAACTTGCCTATTTATCTAAAGATTTTCAATTTATGACATAAAGTTGTCTATAAATTGCATTGATTTTTGTAAAGAACCAGTTTTTTGTTTCATTCATTTTTTCTGGCTTTTTTCTGATTTTAATTTCATTAATTTATCCTTTTTCTTTTTAATCTTTATTGTCTCCTTCTGCTTGCTTTGAATTAAATTACTCTTTTCTTTCTTAAGGTGAAACTTATATCATCAATATAAAGAATTTGGTCCTTTCTAAAATATCCCTTAGTGCTGTGAGTTTTCCTTTAAGTGTAGCTATAGCTGCACCCCACATAATGTGCTTGCATTGTCATTCAATTCAGAATATTTTCTACTTTTTCTTTCTATTTGAACCACGAAATATTTTAGAAGTGCCTTGTTCAACTTTCAAATTGTGAAGATATTCCAGATTATTTTCCATTTTTTATTTCATGATTATCAAAGAATATACTTGGATGATTTCAATTACTTTACATTGTTAAAATTTGTATATTTTGATGACCACTTCATGTGCACTTGAGGTGATATATTCTGATATGAGAGGTTGAATATTCTATCTATATCTTAGGTCACATTGGTTGATAGCACTTTTCAAGTCTTCTCTATCCGTATTGATTTCTATCTACTTGCTCTATCAATTACTGAGAGAGGAGTGTTGAAGTCTCAAACTACACTTGTGCACTAACTATGCCCTTCTTCGAGAGTTTAAGGGGGAGGAGTAGAAAGAGAGGAAACATTTCAGGGCACAGCCTTTAGTGTAGTGCTATCCAATAGAAGCTTTTGCAATGGTGGAATGTTCTATATTTATGATGTCTGCATGTGACTCTTTAGCACTTGAAATGTGACTACTGCGGTTGAGAAACTGAATTCTTAGTTTATTTTATTTAATAGCTGCAGGTGGCTCGTGACTACCACATTGGACTACACAGCTTTAGTGCATGATTGGACTTTACCGTCTTATATTGGGTCTTATTTCCTAGAAACAAAGACTGAGATGAAGATTCTGGTTTATGTGACTTGTTGAGGGCGTACTTTCAGAAAAAATTGAGTGAGGAAAGCTGGATATACAGGGGAAAGGAAACAAAACAAGAATGAAGTCTCAGCTGAAAATTACTTTCACTCTGATCCCTTGGGAAAAGAAATTCTACCAGAGAAGTAGACTGACCTTGAGGCTATGAGCCAGCCTTTTATACCTCCATGCAGGGTGGAGGTTAGGTTGGTGCTTTCCTGGCAGGCAGGTGTTGCCAGGGGCAATTTAAAAAAAAAAAAAAAAAAAACAGGATCTAGCTCTGTAGCTTAGGCTAGAGTGCTGTGGCATGATCTTGGCTCAATGCAGCCTCGATCTCCTGGACTCAAGCGATTCTGCCCCCTCAGCCTCCTAAGTAGCTGAGACCACAGGCGCAGGCCACCATGTGTGGCTAATTTGTTTTTGTTTTTGTTTTTGTATTGTTTATGGAGACAGTGTTTCCCCATGTTGCTCAAGCTGGTCTTGAACTACTGAGTTTAGGTAATCCGCCCACCTCGGCCTCCCAAAGTGCTGGGATTACAGATGTGAGACACTGAGCCAGGCCTGCCAAGGGCAATTCTTTAAAGGAAGGGGCTTTTAGAATAAGGGCTGTTATCAGCCAATACTAGAGCAAATGAGTGATAGGTGCATTGTCTGCTAAAAAAGAATCTAGGCCAGGCGCCTGGGCTCACGCCTGTAATCCCAGCACTTTGGGAGGCCAAGGCCCAAGGGATCAGACTGAAAGTAATTTTCAGCTGAGACTTCATTCTTGTTTTGTTTCCTTTCAAACTGCAGAGGAAAATGGGTCAGAATTACAGCTTTAAAATCCAGCCTCAGCAGTATACAAATGATTTTAATAAAGCAACATAAAAACCCTGGCAGCCTATCTGCCCCCGCCACCAAAAAAAAAAAAAAAAACAATTTCTAGGCCGGGCGCAGTGGCTCACGCCTGTACTCCCAGCACTTTTGGAGGCCGAGGCGGGCGGATCACGAGGTCAGGTGATCGAGACCATCCTGGCTAACACGGTGAAACCCCGTCTCTAATAAAAATACAAAAAATTAGCCGGGCGTGGTGGCGGGCGCCTGTAGTCCCGGCTACTCACAAGGCTGAGGCAGGAGAATGGCGTGAACCCCGGAGGCGGAGCTTGCAGTGAGCCGAGATGGCGCCACTGCACTGCAGCCTGGGCGACAGAGCGAGACTCCGTCTCAAACACACACACACACACACACACACACACACACACACACACACACACACAATTTCTATCACATCACTATGTACCAAAAGACTAGAGCAAACACTTAGTCCTATAAATCTTTACTTCAGCCTTTAAGGTTAATAATGGAAGGCTTTTGTAAGAAAATAACTTAGTAGTGATTTGGAATGTTGATGTTAAGTTTGCTAATCTAATCAGTGAATACCAATATGCTCTTCAGAATCAGGCTGATGCCTTCTTCTACGTTAAAACATTTACATTCTTGGCAGGGCGCGTTGGCTCACGCCTGTAATCCCAGCACTTTGGGAGGCCGAGGTGGGTAGATCACGAGGTCAGGAGTTTGAGACCAGCCTGGCTAACATGGTGAAACCCCGTCTCTACTAAAAATACAAAAATTAGCCTGGCGTGGTGGCGGGTGCCTGTAATCCCAACTACTCCGGAGGCTGAGGCAAGAGAATTGCTTGAACTCGGTAAGCGGAGGTTGCAGTGAGCCGAGATTGTGACACTGCACTCCAGCCTGGGTGACAGAGCAAGACTCTGTCTCAAAAACAAAAACAAAGAAAAAAAGAGATTACATTCTTATTTCTTCTTTCCAAAAATTGTTAATTATAATCAGTAACTCAGGCATTTGACTTGCCTTTTAATAATTTTTAAAATTCTCATTTTACATGTAAGAATATGTAAAATAAAACCCATACAAGTCTGTGTTCTCTTTATTGATAATTTATTCAGATTCAAATCAGCTTTATCAAAAGTAGTAGCATGAAAACATGTTCCAATGTATCTGAGGCTCGGAATGGCAGCTTATTGTACCCAATACTTTTGGGAAATAGTCATTTCCTTAAAAATATAGTCAGTGCAGGTAATTATGTTCTCAGAATAACTAAAATATACCATTATAAGAATTTCCAAATTAAATCAGTATGCATAATTTCAGGGAACATACAATATTTTTAATTGTAGATTTAAGGAGAAATGATGAAATTTAGACCTTTTTCCCCACCACATTTTACAAGTTCCACCTCCCAAAGAAGACAGAAAGCCCAAGTCCCTTTCATCCAATGTTCAGTTCATTAGAAGTACTCCAAAATTAGGCCATCTAGTTAGAAAACATTTGCATTTCCCATTTTATTTTCTAGAATGATTTCTATGACTCTATCCATTGGGAAAGAAAAGAAAGTGTGGACAAAATCAAAGTAACATTCAATGCTTTTTGTTTTTTCTGTCTGATAATGCAGTTGGAGTTCTCTGTGGTTTCTACTTCTATATATAAGAGCTGATTAGTGTTTACTAAAGTGGCCAGTCTTCACCAAATGCACATCCCTGTGGAATTTGTCACCTCTTAAGTTCTTCAATGGTGGTGCCTAACTTTACAGTCTGATCTTCAAGATAGTTTCAAAATCTCTCAATTGGTTCAACCTGGAAAGTCACTGAGGTTTTGACTCTGGTCCCACTGGGAGGCAGGATTTGTCCAAGTAGAGCATATTCCTGGCACTTTCTAGGCTCAACAATGATATCCTTGGTTACCCTGATGCAATACTTCGTGTGTGGTAGAGAACATATCTTCTATTTCTCTAGACCTGCCAGAAATGTGTCAAGGCTAATTTTGTTCTCATTAGTATAACACATCTGCTTAATTTATACCACGAACTTTTTCACTCTACTCAGAGTGGGACATTTGCATAGTTTTGCACCCTTTGACTGTTTACCATAATGCTTAATACCATTACTCAGAAAGTTGAAAAGACTTTTGCCATGAAAATGTGTAACAACTGGACGAATATGCTCACAAAGTTCTGATTTCAAACATCTTGTAAACAATAAAATCTAAACCAGGTCTATATTAAGGAAATGATGAGTCAAAATAAATGTTATGCCTGACTTAAATCTTCTACGATGTTTGATGAACAATGGAAATGGCATAAAAATTGCATATTGCTGTAATACTTAGTACACGTTCTCAATATTTACTTAAATCATTAGGCTAAATTTGTCTGTTGAGCTCCAGCCTTGTGTGCATACCTGTCTATTGGGCACAGCTACTGTGATGGCTTCTGGACATTTAAAGCTCAACATATTCAAAACTGAACTCACCATCTTCACCTTTCTTCCAACCAGCTTCTCCCTAGGTGTTCCCTTTCCTAGTGAATAACGTCACTCTCCAACCAATTACTCAAGCTGGAAACCTGAGTTTTCCCTCACTCTTTTCTCTCCTTCACTCTCATATTCAGCCGAAAATCAAATTTTGTTTAACTTACCTCCTAATCATTTTTCAGATTTGTCTCTTTCCAATAGCCCCCACAATTGCCCTATTCTGAGTCACCCTAATTACTCACCTGGGTTATCACCTCACTTGCTTATCTGCATTTTATCCCCTAGGTTATTCACTACAGTGCAGCCAAGAGCTTTAATGTGCTACTGCGATCCATACTGAACCATATTACAAGGATCCATAGGATCCATATTTAAATTATTTTGATATCTCTCCCCTTTTCCAGAACACTCTTAGCTGTCTTCATTGCCTGGGTAGCTTCTGTTCATCCATTGGTTTTTAGCTTTTACATATATATATATATACACACACACACACACACACACATATATATATCTTCCACCAGAAATTTTTTCCTGACTCAACCGCCTCCCTCATATGATGCTTGGTGTGTGAGGTGAGATTGTCAGAAGGTGACACTTGACAGAAGAATCATATATGTTTTCCCTGAGCTCTTAAGAGCATCAAAAAGCTATCGACATGTTACAAACAGGGTTTCAGAAGAACACAGTGACACATTAAAGCTCTTGGACTTTAAACTTTATCAATTAGGATGGCAGTTTAGAAATTCAGTGTTTTTGCTACCTCCCTGGGAACTGAAAGAGAAGAGGAGAAGGGAGGGCAAGGGAGGGGAGGGGAGGGGAGGGGAGAGTAGGAGAGGGGAGGAGAGGGGGAGGAAGAGGAGGGGAGGAGAGTTGAGGAGAGGGGAAGGAAGAGGAGGGGAGGAGAGGGGAAAGAAGAGGAGGGGAGGAGAGGGGAGGGAAGATGAGGGGAGGAGAGAGGAGTGAAGGGGAGGGGAAGAGAGGGGAGGGAAGGGGAAGGGAGGAGAGGGGAGGGGTGGGGACACACATTTTAAGCTGAGCAACCTCATTAAAGAGAGAAAGCAAAAACAAAGCCAACTGCTACCTTGAATATTGGCTACTGAAGACAGATAACCTTCCGGCCTAGACCATGATACAGTAAATGAGTATGATTTGAGATTTCCCTGCAGAAGTTGTGAGCACTTATATTATCTGGGAACATAAATTCTTTATAATCTCCTGGCAGTCACCAGTTAATAGAAATTATATTAAAAGATTCCAACTTCACTAGCTATATGGGTTGGAAAATTACATGTCAATTTCCAATTCTGTCTGGACAGGAGTTCATCTTAGACAATGTGGTCTTAATGGCGTTTATAAGAACATCTTGGAAAGATAACTTTGTTTTGATGAATTAAACATTCTCAGCTGAGCTCCTATAAACAAACATGTAACAGACTACAGAAATCCCAGGGAGTTTTATCAAGTAATACTGTCACTCACACCCTGACTTCTGGGCTTTGTCCTTATCTTTGATTACAAATTTACTCAAACTCTATTTCAAATTAATAATTTGTTAGAATGCTAAGGTAAACGTGGCTTTCCTGTAATGAATGTATTTTTACAACTTGTTCCTGGGATTAATTGTTGATTAAAAAGTTTGTTTGATCTTTGGAAATCCTCTTTGTTTCGTTATTATAGATACTTAGGGAACATTTACCAAAGAATTCTTGTGCTTAAGGGAAAATTCCATGTCAGGTGGTTCTCTTTGAATGTCAGCAATGCATAATAGAATGTGCATAATCATAACAAACAAATAGCCACTGTTAATATATTTTCTGACTTGAATCAATTTCCAAATTACTCGTAACTCCTATATAATTCAGATCCAAGATCAGGCCTCTTTGACTCCTGAAGAAATTAACAGTCTTGACTCAACCCCTCGATTTCATAACTTCATAATCCAAAGCCTTCGTCAAAATCTATGAATTCCTAAGGGCCTATCCAGCCAGGCATTTTAACAGAAAGTATTTTTTCCTCAGAAGAATTCTCATATCAGTTACTAAGAATGTATTTTGTTACTGAGATCTTTTGGGTGATTCTATTAATCCTAAACCCCTACTGTCCAATAAAGACTTACAGTCTCAGTGAAACATTTTAATAGATAAAAGTCTATTCTTCTGAATATCCAAATCACAAAAGGGTAAAGATTCATTTGCTCCATTTCTGAGTCTATTCCTCTAGCTTAACATCAGATTAGGTAGAAAATTATTATTTTTTTTCACAGCCAGGAACTTGCACACCTAATACCTGCGATACAGACTCTTGTATTTTAGAAGTAAGGCACAAAAACAACAACGTGGATACTGCTACTACCTAGAGGAAAGGGATCCGGGACAGAGCATGCACCATTCCAAGCTCTAGTCACGACATAAAAGCAGAGATTCACAGCTCTGCAGCTCAGAGAAGGCACAAGCCCAGCAACACAATGTAGCAAAAATTAGTGGACAGCCTCCCTGCTATGCCTCGCACACTCCACGTTGCCCACTCTTCTTAGAACTCCCTTGCCCTGGACCACCTTCACCTCCATCCATCCTTACTCAAATCACACCTCAGTGACGCCTGACAACCACACTGTGAAAACTTCCTTCCCATCCCCCTCCCCTGGCAGTCCCAATCTCCCTTACTCTGCTCTCCTCTCCCCTTTTCCTCATACTGCTAAGTAATCTTCTCATTTATTATTTTTATTGTTTACTGATGGTTTCTCCGATGGTATGTGAGCTCCACAAGGTCAGAGATCTGTTATTTCATAAGCCATTTTCTCTGCTTCCTCCTTTCACTCAACTATTTTTCTCTCCAGCCACGACTTTCTGACCTAGCATTTCCCATTCCCTCATGTTACTGATCTTGCTGCTCCCCTAGTGTGAGGGCCAGCCCCTTAATCCCACCAGTTTATCTAGCTCATTAGTACATTTACCACTTCATCACCTCACTGTTCAGCCTGAGACACACGATCAGCAACTTTAAGCTGCTTGGAGTCCCCGGCAGCTTCTATCCTTTAATTTTCAGTTCTGCTAAGCCCTAGCCCTGGGAAACCTGCTTTCTACAGTTCTACCCTCAGTCTCCAAACATTAAAATCAAGGTCATAAAATTATGCATCAGAGAAGCACTGAAACATTTTCTACCTAACTTTACAGCAGCTCCCCCTTCTTTTATTAACTCTCTGTGGATCTCTCCCTCCAGCCCCTGCTTGGATCTTTTTGCTCAGTCCTCAGCTACTCAGTCTCACCACTCAGCCTGGGCGTTGCCACCATAATGACTAAGAAGACAAATTCTTTGTCACAAAATGCTTCGTATACTCTTTCCTCCACCTCAAACCAGCTCTGTGTCCACAGAACTCTAAATTTCTCTGTGTTTTCAGGTGCCTACTCTTCCTATACTCCTTTTTCAGAGGAAGAGGTGCCCTTCTCCTTGCCCAAATCAGCCTATCTGTGTTAAGGGTATTCCCCATCTTCCACCTCTTCCGGAACTTCATGCCATCAGACAAATCCTCTTTCACAAACCTTCAATCTCTTGCTCTTCATCTCTTCTGCCTGCAATTGTGCTTATAGCCTGCCCAATTCTATACACTTTATCTCTGACTCTTATATATCTTCCAACTACCTACATTCAATATTTTCTCTTTTGTATCCATCTTCTCATAGGTAATTTAATCAATGTACTTTAAATATTTTATATACGAAGACTCTTGTTGTCCAATCTCATTATAAAATCTCATTGCCGTTTCCCAATTCCCATCCGCCTTCATGTCTGTGGCATGTGCCATATTTAATCAGTCCTTCTTCAGCCCCTCCTTTTGTTTCAGTCCCAGGCCTATTCCTATTCTTCTACTTCAATACCCACTTCTTTGTGGGTGTCCTTTGTGGTTTCTCTTCTTTCTTCCACACCGTATATCAAAGAGTAGCACAAAGCCTAATCATTGATATCTTGATCCCTGTCATCATTTTTTCCCTCAGGGATCTTAAACATTCTCAGTGCTTACAAATCCTTTCTTCCGCAAGACACATTTCTCCTGAGCTTATCTGATGGTAGCAGACTATCAGAGCTGGAAAGAATGTTGGGGGTTACCTTGTCCAAAATTCCCTTTTGAGATTATCTGAGACAACTGAACCCACCATCACCAAAGAACAAAGAACAAAAACTCAGGATTTCTGATACCTCCCATGTGCTGGTATGAAGGGGTGGGTTGCCACTCCACACCTGTGGGCGTTTCTCATTAGGTGGAACGAGAGACTTGGAAAATAAACAGATGCAGAGACAAAGTATAGAGAAAGAAAAATGGGCCCAGGGGACCAGCGTTCAGCATAGGGAGGACCCGCGCTGACACTGGCCTCTGAGTTCCCTTAGTATTTATTGATTATTATCGGGCATTTCCCAGAGAGGGGGATGTGGCAGGACAATAGGATAATAGTGGAGAGAAGATCAGCAGGTAAACACGTGAACAAATGTCTCTGCATCATAAACAAGGTAAAGAAAAAAGTGCTGTGCTTTTGATGTGCATATACATAAACATCTCAATGCCTTAAAGAGCAGTATTGCTGCCAGCATGTCCCACCTCCAGCCCTAAGGCGGTTTTCCCCTATCTCAGCAGATGGAATATACAATCGGGCTTTACACCGAGACATTCCATTGCCCAGGGAGGAGCAGGAGACAGATGCCTTCCTTTTATCTCAACCGCAAAGAGGCGTTCCTTCCTCTTTTACGAATCCTCTTCAGCACAGACCCTTTACGGGTGTCGGGCTTGGGGATGGTCAGGTTTTTCCCTTCCCAAGAGGCCATATTTCAGACTATCACATGGGGAGAAACCTTGGACAATACCTGGCTTTCCTAGGCAGAGGTCCCTGGGGCCTTCTGCAGTGTTTTGCGTCTCTGGGTACTTGAGATTAGGGAGTGGTGATGACTCTTAACAAGCACGCTGCCTTCAAGCATTTGTTTAACAAAGAACATCCTGCACAGCCCTCAATCCATTTCACCTTAAATTGACACAGCACATGTCTCAGGGAGAACAGCATTGGGGGTAGGGTTACAGATTAACAGCATCTCAAGGCAGAAGAATTTTTCTTAGTACAGAACAAAATGGAGTCTCTTATGTCTACTTCTTTCTACACAGACACAGCAACAATCTGATCTCTCTTTCTTTTCCCCACACTGGTAGCATAAAAGGAAGGAATTTATCTTTTAGTCCCACTTCTACAACCAACTTGTTTGGTGGCATTTGCAAAATTATTAAATCTCTTGGAAATTTATCTTCCACTATGTCTAAAATGAAAAAATTTTAACACAATAATTGACTCTAAAATCCCTTCAAATATTAATTGTTCATTGATTTATGATTCTTTGGTACCTGATGCAGGATATCACCACAGGATCAGTCAATCATGTCCAGAAAAAATCATTCATTTTCCTTTTCAGAAAAATAATGTCCACTTTCCTTGGGATTTACTTATCTTGGTGAATGGTACCATGATTCTCTCAGGAACTGACTATACCTGACCCAGTTTTGTACTTCTCCAGATTCACCGGCCCATCATTTTCTGGTGACCCTCCAGGATGAACACTTGGCACCCGCCATGTTCTTATAACCAAAGAGAGGAAGCTTTAATCCTCTCTGGAAAGAGATTCTTTGGGCAATGTTACCTCCTCCATTAGAGAGGCTGGGTCCTTAGAGCCCATCTTCCAGTTGCATTGACATTTTCTTTCAAGGTGTGCCTTCCTATACAACTGCACTATAAACTCTTTGAAGACAAGCGTTTTATAACCTTTCATTTTCCCATGGCTAACAGAATGTTTGCTCAAAATAAATACTTAGACTTTTCTTTCCTTTTTATTAAAAAGAAAAGATGCCATGTAGTGGCCCTACAGGTTAGGAAGAGTAGAAAGGTAATGCTTATGTAAACTCCATTTCCAAATTTCTGTAAGACAGGAAAATTGGATTTATCATTTTTAGGCTCTAGCTGTATATAAAATTTTCAACTCCTTATTGAGTTGGAAATAAATTGGTAAAATGAGGCTGATTGAATTACAAATAATGAAAAAAAACCACAAAACACCAAGAACTACTGATTTTTTCACATCATTCAAGAAAATATTATTACCGACTAGAGAGAAAATATAACAAAAGCTAACTACAAGTAGGTAAAAGAGTTATGGATGATTTTAATTCTTTGAATTTTAGAATTGTTTCAAAATGTCTATAATTAACAAGTATTTCCTTTACAGTTCAAAAAAATAACTGTTGTTTTCAAAAGAGAGGAGCATTTAAATGTGTTTCCACTGGCCAGGTGCAGTGGCTCACAACTGTAATCCCAGCACTTTGGTAGGCCGAGGCAGGCAGACTGCTTAAGGCCAGGAGTTTGAGACCAGCTGGTCAACATGGCAAAACCCGTCTCTACTAAAAATACAAAAACTAGCCTAGCACGGTGGCGCATACCTGTAATTGCGGCTTATTGGGAGGCTGAAGCATGAGAATTGCTTGAACCCAGGAGGGAGAAATTGCAGTGAGCTGGGATCAGGCCATGCACTCCAGCCTAAGTGACAGAAATCAGAAACTCAAAAGAATGCAACCATTTGTCTCTTATCTACCTTTGATCTGGGAGCCCCCTCCCCACTTTGAGTTGTCCCATCTTTGCCTCAAGTCGTCCCACTTTTCCAGACTGAACCAATGTACATCCTATACATATTGATTGATGTCTCATGCCTCCCTAAAATGTATAAAACCAAGCTGAGCCCTGACCGCCTTGGACATATGCCATCAGGACCTCCTGAGTCTGTGTCATGGGCATGCATCCTCAACCTTGGGAAAATAAACTTTCTAAGTTAACTGAGACCTGTCTCAGATTTTCAGGGTTCATACTCACAAAGACTTATGAATTAATATTAAAGTGTCTAAGGCCTTAAGGTTCTGGGAGCCAACTGATGACTCATAATCTGTAATAAACAGATGGTGCTAAGAAAACATCAGTTCCTTGGAGTTGTACATACTGAAGCAACACACGGTCAGAATGAACCAGAATTACAAATACAGACTGGGACTATAGGCACACAGTTCTTATAAAAGCCGTGCCAGCAATGTTCTAATCCAGTTGTCCTTTCTGTTCTGGATGAATTTTTAAAGGCTCATATCAGATTGGGGAGGACTTCAAATTCATGGAACTAATTGCATGTTTTTAAATGACCATTGCATGAGTAAGATTAACTGGAATTGGTCATGAAAGCTACATGAAAACCCAAGATTTATAGTCCCATCAATGTGGTAGGCAGAATAATAGCTTTCTAAAGATGTCTATATCCTAATCCCTGGAAACTGTGAATATGCTATGTTACATGACAAGAAGGAATTAAGGTTGCAGATGGAATTAAAATTGTTAATAAATTAATGTTGAGAAGGTGTATTAGTTCATTTTCATGCTGCTGATAAAGACATACCCGAGACTGGGTAACTTATGAAGTAAAAGAGGTTTAATGAACTCACAGTTCCACATGGCTGGGAGGCCTCACACTCATGGCAGAAGGCAAAGGCATGTCTCACATGGCAGCAGGCAAGAGAGCAACTGAGAACCAAGTGAAAGGGATTTCCCCTTATAAAACCAATAGATCTTGTGAGACTTATTCACTACCATGAGAGCAGTATGGAGGAATCACCCCCATGATTCAATTATCTCCCACCAGGTCCCTCCCACAACATGTGGGAATTATGGGAGCTACAATTAAAGATGAGATTTGGTTGGGGACATAGGCAAACCATATCAGATGGAGAGACTATCCTGGATTTTCTAGTGGGTGATAGGTAATCATATGAGTCCTTATAAGTGAAAGAGGAGTCAGAAGAGTCAGTGTCAGAGTAACATGATGTGAGAAAGACTAAACTGTTCATTGCTGGCTTTGAAGACAGGAGAGGGCTAGCATGAAGCAAAAAGTGCAGGTGGCCTCTAGAAGCTGGAAAAAGTAAGAAAATGAATTCCCTTGGTGCCTGTAGAAAGAAACACAGCCCGACCAAATCCTTGATTTTAGCCTGGTTGGGACTCATTTTGACTTCTGACTTCAGAACTATAAAATAATAGATTTGTGATGTTTAAAATCACTAAGTTTTGGTACTTTGTTACAACAGCAATAAGAAACTAATATAATCAGCAAATATTTTCAATCCCTGAATAATTTCGTTTGAATGTATGCTTTCTATTTACTATTATATAACAGTTTAACTCTGTTTACAACTTCATCTGCAAATACTGCCACACTTGCTCAGGGACAAGAGTCACAATTTATTTGGTTTTGTATCTTTAACAACTAATGCATATCCTGGTTCACAGAAGTTAAATAAAGTAACCTTTTCTTACCTTACAAGGCAATAATGTGACTGTCAGCTGACAGTCATGGACAGCTCCATCCTTAGGGTACTAGAGACACAACATGAAAGAGTTTGAGTGTAATAATTTGCCTCAAGCATTACCTCATTTCTCTCTGGTTTTTACTCTAATCATAAAATGTTAAAGATGGACAATGGTAAGTTATGTCCACTGCTTTCATTTTAGACGAGGCACAGATTGGTGAATTATTCCCATAATCTCAACAAGCATTAGATCCTGAATCAATTTTCTTTCCAAAACAAAATGCTGACTGGAGGCATTCAAAATTACCTTCATTGGCAAGTGAGAGAACACTAATAATACTTCATGTCCTGACAGCAAACTACCAAAGGGACCTAGCTAGTATTAAGAAAAGAACAACCTTTTCATCTGAAAGAAACAGCCCCTTGGCAGTGGGGTGGAGGAGACATTTTCTTAATACAACATAGCAAAATGCCTAAAGTATTTTTATATAGAGAAGGAATAAAAATATATTACATATAATTTGTTTATATAAAACAAATCATCATCCAAGAGATTTGTTTTAAAAATATTTATTTTCAAAATGATTGTACTACTTTTTCTGATTCGATCTTCAAGCTGTGGAAAAACAGAAACTATTTTCAAATGTCTGGCTGCTCACCAGTAAACTATTTGAAAAAGAAAACAGGCTGTTTAGATTTACCGTCAAAAATGCCTTCGGGATGAAGTGTGCCTTGTCATAGTCAACATCAAATAGAACTTTCTTATATTGGCACATCTTTACTACCAGACTGTTCTCAGTTTGTATACATAGTTACAAACTATGTATATATAGTTGTACATATAGTTATACATAGTTATCTTATATTTACTTATATTATTATTGCCTTCGTACTTTTATTTTATATAATTTTATGTAATTATTAACTTTGTAGTCAATCTTGAATTCAATGTCCTGTTCATAGGTTGAGTCAGGAAGAAAAAAACACATTCACAATGTGTTTCATGAGGTCAATGATTCTTTTCCAGAAAATAAAGTAAGTGTTCATCTGGTCTTAGAATGTTATCATCAACTTGAAATTTCTACATATTTTTCTCCTTTCTTTCTCTCTCATTTTCTTAGATCCTTTGTCTTCTCTGTTGGCTGCTTCTGCCTCCCACCTTCTCACCCATCATCTCATCAAGCATTAGCAACTTTTTGTTATTGATAAAGTCTGAAGAGTGTTGAGTTGACAAATGTTGTGCCTTTAATAGTCAAAAGATACAACAACAATTTAATCCTGAAACATGGTGATATAGAAGAAGATGGAAGTTTGAGAAGCTGTTTTTATTTAGATCAGTGCAGGCAGATTGTTTTAAATATAATGCCTAGAAATTTTTTTAACTCATGCCCATCTTTACCATCAGAATGTTCTTAGTTTGTATACATACAGCTAGTTATCTTATATTTACTTATTTTATTATTACTGTCTTTGTACTTTTATATAATTAACTGCCATCCAGTGACTTTTCTTTAAGTGTAGTGAAAAACATTTCACTACAAAATTTCCATTATATCTATTCATTGCAATAGTTCAATTGCATTAAAAACAAAACAAAATTCCACTAAATTTCAGATAGATAGGCAGCAAATATATAACTTGACAAAATCCTAAGTATTCTGAGTCAATTCAGTGGAGGAGGAGGGCAATCTTCAGTGAGTTAAAATAAGAGCATTATATTTTACAGTTGTAGGTGGCCATCAAGGTCATCTAGTCTAACTACATTGATTCATAATTTTGAAAACTAAGATCCTATATTAACTATCTTTTCTGACCACAGTGGTATGAAACTAAAAATCAAGAACAGGAGGAATCATGGAAAATGAACAAATTTGTGGAAATTAAATAACATGCCCCTGAAAAACTGTTGGGTTAAAGAAGAAATTAAAGGAGAAATTTTTAAAATCTTGAGACAAATCAAAATGGAAACACAACATACCAGACTTATGGGATATGTTAAAAGCTGTTCTAAGAGAGAAGTTTATAGCAATAAGCATCTACATCAAAAAAAGAAGAAAGATCTCAAATAAACAACCTAATATTATACTTTAAGGAACTAGAAAAAGAAGTATGACTAAGCCCAAGGTCAGCAGAAGGAAGGAAATAACAAAGATCGAGCATAAATAAATAAAACAGAAACTAGAAAACCAATAGAAAAGATCAATAAAATTAAGAAATTGGTTTTTAGAAAAGCTAAATAAAACTGACAAGCCCTTGTCTAGACTAAGGAAAAAAAACCTCAAATAAATAAAATTTAAAATAAAAAAGGAGACATTACAACTGATAACAGAAAGAGAAAGAATCATGAGACTACTGTGAGCAATTATGCACTAATGAATTGAACGACCTAGAAAAAATAGATAAATTCCTAGAAACATGTAACCTACCACGCTGAATCATGAAGAAACTGGAAATCTAAACAGACCAATAATGAGTCAGAGTATTAAATCAGGCTTTATAAGTCACCCATCAAAGAAAAACCCAGAACCAGATGGCTTCATAACTGAATTCTATGAAATATTTTTTAAAAACTAATACCAATTATACTCAAACTCTCCCAGAGAATTGAAGAAGAAAGAATACTTCCAAACTCATTTTATGAGGCTGCATTACTCTTCCTCTAAAACTGGACAAAGACACTATGAAAAAAGAAACCTATAGGCCAATATCACTGACAAACAGATGCAGAATTTCACAACAAAATACGAGCAAACCATATTCAACAATACTTTAAAAGGATCACTCACCATGATTAAGTGGGATTTATCTCTGGAATGCAGGTTTGGTTCAACATATACAAACCAATAAATGTGATTCACCATATTAACAGAATGAAGGACAAAAAGTGTATGATTTCTCAATTTGATGCAGAGAAAGCACTTGATAAAATCCAGCTTCCTTTTATGATATAATTATTAGGTGTAGAAGGAATGTTCCTCAAAACAACTAAGGTTATATATTAAAAGCCCACAGCTAACATTGTACTCAACAGTGAAAAATTGAAAGCTTTTCCTCTAAGATCAGGAACAAGACAAGGATGCCCACTCTCACCACCTCTGTTAAACATAGTACTGGAAATCTGAGCCAGAACAATTAGGCAATTAAAAAAAAAGGCATCTGCATAGGAAAGGAAGAAGTGAAATTGTCTTTTTGCTGACATGATATTTTAAATAGAAAATTCAGAAGACTTCACCAAAAACTTGTTAGAATTAATGAACTAATTCAGCAAAATTGCAGAACACAAAATTAACATACAAAAAAAGTAGTGTTTCCACATACTAATAACAAACTATGTGAAAAAGAAATTAAGAAAACAATCCCATTTGTAATAGTGTCAAAAATAGATAAAAAAATGCTTATGAGTAAATTTAACCAAGGAGATGGAAGATCTTTATACTGAAAACTATAAAACATTGATGAAGGTAATTGAAGATTACACAAATAAAAGAAAAGATACCCTGTGTTCATGGATTTGAAGGACTGATATTGTTAAAATGTTATACTACCAAAGCAGTCTTTAGATTCAGTGCAATCTCTATCAAAATTCTAATGTCATTTTTCACAGAAACAGAAAAACAATTGTAAAACTCATATGGGTCCACAAGAGACCCCAATAGCCAAAGCATTCATAACCAAAAAGAACAAAGCTAAAGGCATCATACAACTGGATTTCAAAATGTATTGCAAAGCTGTAGTAATCAAAACAGAATGTACTGGCATAAAAACAGACACACTGACCAATGGAATGGTATAGAGAGCCCAGAAATAAACCCACACCTCTACAGTCAATTTTGACAGAGGTACCAAGAAGACAAAATGACGAAAGGGCAGTCTCTTCAATAAATGGGAAAACTGGATATCCACATGAAAAAGGATGAAAAGGACCTTTATTTCACTCTTATACAAGAATAAAGTCAAAATGGATTAAAGACTTAAATGTAAGACATGACACTGTAAAGCTACTAGAAGAAAACGTAGGGGGAAAGTTCCATGACAGGTCTGTAACAGTGACTTTTCAGATATAATCCCAGAAGCACAGGCAACAAAAGCAAAAATAGACAAATATAACTGTATTCAACTAAAAGTTTCTGGGCAGCAAAAGAAACAATAGAGTGAAGAGATAATGCACAGATTGGGAGAAAATATTTGCAAATTGTACATCAGATAAGGGGGCTAATATTCAAAATATACAAGGACACAAATTACTCAGTAACAAGAAAACAAATAAACCTATTTAAAAATGTACAAAAAATCTGAATAGACATTTCTCAAAAGAAGACAGAAGTAGTTAACAGATATAAGAAAAAAATTCTCAATATCGCTAATCATTAGAGAAATGCAAATCAAAACCACAATGAAATAGCACCTCATACCTACCTGTTCAATTGGATCAAAAAAACAAAAGGTAAGTGTTGGCGAGGATGTGGAGAAAAGGAAACCCTTGTATACTGGTGGTGATATTATAAATTGGTATAGCCATTTTGGAATACAGTATTGAGCTTCCTCAAAAAACTATAAAAAGAATTGCAATATAATCCAGCAATCCCACTTTGGGGTACAGTATATACCCAAAGGAATTGAAATCAGTATTTTGAAGACATATCTGCACTCCCATCTTCACTGAAGAATTTTTCACAAGAGCCAAGATATGCAAAAAACCTGTGTCTACTGAAGCATGAATGGATTTTTAAAATGTCGTATATATACACAATGGAATACTCTTAAGGCTTAACACACACACACAGAGAGAGAGAGAGAGAGAGAGAGAGAGGAAATTCTGGCATTTGTGACAACACGGATGAACCTAGAAGACATTAGGCTAAATGAAATAAGTCAGGCACAGAGAGACAAATGCCATATGATTTCACTTTTATGCGAAATCTAAAAAAAGTCAAATTCATTCAAGTAGAGAGTAGAATGGACCAGAGGTTGGCAATGATTGGGGCGCAGGAGTAGACAAGGAAAGGGGAGATGTTGGTTAAAGGGTACAGGGTTTCAGTTAGACATAAGGAACATGTTCTGGCGACCTATTGCATAGCATGGTGACTACAGTTAATAATAACGTATTATATATTTTAAAACAGTTAGAAGAGGATATCAAATGTTCAGTGAGGGATATGCTAACTCACCTAATTTGATTATCCCACAATGTATACATATATGAAAATACTACATTGGACCCCATTAATATATACAATTATTATTTGCCAATTAAAAAAGAAACTAAGGTCCATATAAGGTAAATGAGGAGCATAAAGCCACAAAACTAGTTGGAGGCAGAAATGGCTCTGAACCCTTTTCCCTTTACTCTCAGACCAATGGAACGTTGAGCACAGAATATTATTCACTGTCTTTGCTGCTATGAAGCCAGTATTCTTGGTTTCCCAAAACACTGGGAATAGAAAAATAGAATTTCAGTTCCCCAGAATGTAACTCCAAAGGAAAAATGTCATATTGTTAGCACAGTTTTACTTGACTTTGGATGCCCCAGTAAACCTGTGAAATCACTTTAAATAGTCTAAAGTCATGCAAATTCCATTCCCAATTGTGGGAATTAACTGAAAAAAAAAAAATCTACAAGTCTGAACATTCCAAAATAATGGCTTAGCTATTTGAAAGATAAAAAACTCAAAGAAATTATGACCAAATAAGAAGATCACAGAGGTAGTATTCTTAATACAGCAAAATTCAAGTTAGAATTTTATGATGCCTCTGTGGTGCCAGAATATAGTGCTATGCCAGAAATAGGCTTCTCAACTTTTCAGTCCATAAATGGACTGAAGTGCCATATACATACAGATTGTACTACATTTGGAGTGTTCCTGTGAGTTCTTCCCATCCAGAATATCATTTGGAGTGTCCCTGTGAATACATTTAGTGTCCCCCAGAATACATTTGGAGTGTCCCTGTGAGTTCTTCCCATCCAGAATATCAGAAAACATTATAGCTGGTTACTCAAGCTATGCTCCTGGCCATACAGACCAGAGGAAAGACCATTTATATACATTGCTATACAAAAGGAAGAACAGGGGATAGCCATACCTGGATCTGACCCATGGAGACCCTGGATTCTACTTGACAAGGGCATAAAGTAAGGAATATCAAACTTTTTTCTTTAAAAGGCCATATACTGGAAATTTTAGGCTGTGTTAAAAGTACACAATCCTGCCATTGTAGTACAAAGCAGCCATAGACAATTCATAAATGAATGAGTGTGACTGTCATCAATCAAACTTTATGGACACTGAAATTTGAATTTCAAATACTTTTCATGTGTCATGAAATGTTATTCTTTTCTTCTTAACCATTAAAAAATCTAAAAACAATTCTAAGTTCATAAGCCCTTCAAAAACAGACAGCATTAACTCAAATTTATGCTTCAACAATTATAAATCATTTTAAACTCGTTTGTGTTTTGAGCATGCATAGCCACTTTGATAATAAGGTCTACATACTTACTTTCTAGTGTGATATATAGTAGGGATCAGAAAGTAACTCTGCTGGCTTGGAAGGCTGAGATTTGGTAGATAAGTTCCACCCTGACTTTGGAGTTTGGTGATATAGTATAATGATTAAATACATGTGGCTGACCTTTTCAGAGGGTCAGTTGGGTGTATCCCAAAGATCATCCCAGGAATGCATTTTCTGGTTCCGACCAACCTCTCCTTCTTAAACACCCCTTTGAAGACATTGCTTTAGTAAATTCTAATAAAACACAGTGTGTGGAAGGTTAAGAGAAGAAAATAAATAGGGATATAGCAACGCTAGGGCTAACACATCACTTACAAGTTTCTGAATAGGTCATCAGACCACGGGTTAATTATTTGTAAATATTTGTAAATAAAAATTATTTATAAATATATATATTTACAAATATATATACACAATCTATATACATTTATTTGTCTATTTATTTATTTATTTATTTATTTTGGGACAGGGTCTCACTATGTCACCCAGACTGGAGTGCAGTGGCATGGTCACTGCTCACTGCAGCCTCGACCTCCTGGGCTCACCTCAGCCTCCCAGGCAACTGAAACTACAGGTATGTGCCACCATGCCCAGCTAATTTTTGTATTTTTGGTAGAGATGGGGTTTTGCCCTGTTGCCCAGGTTGGTTTCGCACTCCTGGGCTCAAGCCACCCACCTGCCTTGACCTCTCAAAGCACTAGGAGTACAGTCGTGAGCCACCGAGCCTAGGCAAATATACTTATAATATAAAGAATGATTACATAGAACTTTCAGTAGCAAGCCCCAAAAATTCTGCTTGAGACTAACTAGAATATAGGTTGTTATTTTATTTTATAGTTTTTTTCTTACCAGTGACTATCACAAGTAGAAAATTGAAATTAAAATCTCTTGCTAATTTCCGTTTGTTCTGTGATCTCTTGAAGTGTGAGTTTAAAATGCTTCTTTCAGTTCAGATTTGATTGAACATTCTATGGAGCACCTACTCACTGCAGATAAAAGGTGAAAAGGCTTCCTTCCATTCAGGTTGCTCAGAGGGCAGACACACCTCATTTTAGTCATCCGATATGAACTGAGTGGCAACTCATTGCTATAAATATCTCCATATCTCCTGTTCCTCTCTGCTCAAACCATAGTTCCTGCCCCTATATCCTCAGCATTTCCCCAGTGCCCTATGAATTCATTTCCTAAGTGTCTCTTACTTTATTTAAATCTCTCACAAATTCCCAAAGCCCATGTTACAAGGAGGAAGATTCAGCTGGGCAGGATCCCAGGAGATCTAGGGCTGGTTCTAAACTGATGACCTTTTAGCACGCGTCTCTTATTTCTGCACTCAGCCCCAAAATAATACCCTAGGAGGAGAGAACACATAGAGCAGGCGTTAGATACAAATAGAGAAACATTACCAACCAGTGACTGTTACCTGAAATTGTATGTTTATGCAAGTAGGGGATGATTTGGGCCGATTTATCTCATTTCAAGGAAGATAAACCTTCATTACAGTTCTGATTGAAGATTCCCATTGAAATCATAACCTGAACTAAACTACATAAAGGAATAAATATCTAGTTCCAGGGGATTCAATTTTCTAAATTTTTCTGAGCAAGGGTTCTATTGCAACTTTGATCTCATAGCAGCTGCTATGCTGGTCCCCAGCAGGAACTCAAGGATTCTACTTTTGAAGTGTCATACACAACTTTTCCTTGCTATGAAGAAACATATACTTTCCAGCTGCTACAAAAGTAAAAATTTCCTCCCTGACTCTCCCCAGAGAATACATGCACAGGAAACTGAATTCATCTGTTCTGGTGCTGCTTGGAGGTAAGAAAAATAAAGAAAAAAAGAAAAAGAAAACTGTATTCAAAAGGAAAACAATAACCCATTATTTTCTAAGCCAACAGTATATTTGCTTCTTACACAGGCTATAGTAAACACTTAGGAGAAATAGTTGTTACTTTATTTTATTAAAACTACAGGTAAGGTCAAATTTAGCTGGAACTGTGAATTGGATCTTTACCTTCAGCATTGGCCCAACCTCCTCTCTGGGCCTCTCACATCTGTTTTGGCAACCCCATTCCTCTGAAGCACTTAGAGCTTCATGGTCTTCTTCCATCCCCCAAAGAGCTGCCAAGACTTTAAAAAGAGAGTAGTCATTGATGGATTATATAAAATTGAAAGTCAAATTCACTTTGACCCTGGTAGTATCATAATTAATTTCTTCTGGAAAGAAAAAAATAATAGTAATTTGTTGCTCACTGTTGTGGAGCTGGGAAGTTCAAGATAAAGCTCCCAGCAGATTTGGTGTCTGGTTAGAGCTCATTCCTCATGGATGTTGCTTTCTAGGTGTCCTCACATGGAAACGGGGCAGACTCCCTCAAGCCTCTTTTATAAGGGAATTAGTCCCATTAATGAGGGTGGAGCCCTCATGATCTAATCACCTCCCAAAGTCTCTACCTCTTAATACTCTTGCATTGGAGATTAGGTTTCAACATTTGAATTTTGGTGGGACACAAACATTCACATCATAGCAAGAGGCATACATAAAATAAAGCAAAAGCACATACAAATCTGTGACTTATATACATAGAAAAACATATACTAACTTATAAAAACCAAAATACCTATATATAGTTACATTAATGTCAAGCAAAATAGACATTATAACAAATGACGTAGTGCTACAGGTATTAATATGGTTGATTCTTACAAATATAATATCAAGTTACAGAAAAATACATACAGAAAAAATGTATTTATATGAAGTTAAAGAATATACAAAATTGTTACGTAATATTTAGTGCTTATATATGTCATGAAGCAATTGTTGAGGAAACACAAACAGCCTTGGCAGTATTTGTCTAGCCATGAGTATTCATGGTATTATTTTCTATATTCTTTGGTACATTTTATTTTATTAATTAATTTCCTCTGTATTACACGTTGGTATACCTGATACATATATACATATATTATATTCCTATCTTTTAAATAAATAAATGGAAGTAAAAAATGTTAACAGTTTGATTTGTTTTAAAAATTATGACTGTGTTTTTAAACCAGAGGAGCTTTCTGGCAACATCATCTGGAAATAAAACTGCACTTGCCAGCTGCCTTTCAATTATACTGCTCATTTTCTCTATCTTTCAGACTTGTAATCAGAGACAGATCTGGACACGTGAGTTTTAGTTTTCCACTTTGCACTTATAATTACTACCAAAATAGTTACACTCTCTGATGGGCTCCAAATGCATTGCCTAAAGCTTATTTCTTAGTGGGTTCACTTTCTAAATTGTTTGCTCCAACTGATCCTCTAAGAGTCAAAGACACAGGGATCTAAAAGATGAAATAACCAAAAATTATCTGCTTGAATATTTCCTGGGCCAAGCCAATCAGTGCCTCTCTTTCTCTTTCTGCCTCTCCCCTTTTTCTCCCTCATTCTCTCTCTCTCTCTCTCTCCTTTTCTTAACATAGAAAAGGGAATGAAGAAATAGGAACTATGCAGCCCTGGTCTCCCTGGGACCCTTTCCACAATTCAGTCGTTAGCTCATCTGCCTTGTCTTTTACCATTAGGACTCCACGAGCAAACTGATTACTGGATGCTTCCTGTATGCTCCAGTCAGGATTTAGCCAAAAATGGAATCACAATTCACAGCTAATGTACAGGAATAAAAGCTGTTATTTTTCCTATCAGATGTCCTATAAACTGTAGTTTGTTTTACCAGTAGATTTATCCAAGTTGAGCTTTATTATTATTGTTTTTAACTGATTTGAGTACTTTATGTTTTAATAAGTCATTTGGTCATTAGCAGTCCATACCTTGTGAACCAAGCCACATGGTGAAACAGGTTATGCAAACTTAATTAGTCCGACTGGGAGTTTGAGGAGGCATAATTCACTCTCTAGATGCCTCACGGTAGCATTGTTATGTGGCATTTTTCTGTGTTGTGGGTGGAAAGGTAACTTATATATTTTACTCTTTTCCATGATTAGGAAAATGGCAACAGGGGTCAATTTTAAGTCATCTGAATTCATTACACATTTCCCAATTAATTTGAAGAAAGCAGTTCATGATATATGCAAACATTTACCTGTTTTTGCAACAGTGTTTTGTTAAATTGTGTAGCTATGTTTGTAATATTTATAAAAAATTAAAAGAACTTGAACACCCAAAAATGAAGGCTTTATTAAGTGTGGCATATTCATATAATGGAACATCCTTTTAAAATAATGTTTTAAAACAATATTTACTGGCAAAGAAGGTTAATAATATGTTGCTAAACAAAAGAAGCATGATGTCTTTTTATGTTTACAAATAACAATAATATGAAATCTGAAGAATATACAATAAGATGAAGATAACAGTGATTACTTCCTGGCTGTTGTTGGTATAAGTGACTTTTTAATCCTATTTTACTTATCTATATCTTTCAATTATTTCTGAACAATCATATATTCATATATTGCCTGTGTAATAAAAATAAAACAAAGAAATCTACTTGATTCAAATCCCCTTACATTAAAATATGGAATGGGACATTCAAGCAGAAATAAAGTTCCGATTTTTAAAGATGGAATAGCACTTCAGAATGTAAAACCTCAATTTTCTTCCTGCATTAGGTACATGAGAAAAGGGATCACTGGTGGTACGATTTGGCTGTGTCCCCACCCAAATTTCCTCTTGAACTGTAGTTCCCATAATCCCCACATGTCACGGGAGGGTCCTGGTGGGAGGTAATTGAATCATGGGGGTGGTTACCCCCATGCTGTTCTCATGGTAGTGAGTTCTCATGTGATCTGATGGTTTTATAAGAGGCTTTTCTCACTTTGATTGGCACTTCTCCTTCTTGCTGCCATATGAAGAAGGATGTGTTTGCTTCCCCTTCTGCCATGATTGTTTAAGTTTCCTGAGGCCTCCCCAGCCATGCTGAACTGTCAGTCAATTAAACCTCTTTCCTTTATAAATTACCTAGTCTCAGGTAGGCCTCTATTAGCAGCATAAGACAGGACTAATACAATTGGTAACAAGAAGCAAAATTACTAGAAAACTTTGTGTCAGCCATTTCCATAAGTAAGATTTACAAGATAGTACCAGCTAAAGTAGGGACTAGAAGAGATTAGTCAAATCAAGCACCTACTAATTAATTCAAGGGCCAAATATCCTTATTATTCTGATTTACCAACCATCCAGATAAGGCATATTCAAAGAACTTCATAAATTGTGACAGTTGTTTACAATCAGATTGGACACTTGGGAATGCCCAAGGTAAGGATGGAGGCTCTGGCCTGAGAAAGAATGGTGACATACCTCTTAGTATAGAATTATTTTTATGGATTTTCACTTCCTGAAAGAGTACATGGCCTTAGGCAATGCACTTTGATACATGTGGTAAAAATAACTATTGTAATTTTTTTTTAAATTTCTTGGACTAGGTGGTTCTTCCACTGAAAAGAGATGAGAAATTTTAAAAAATAGTGGTTTGAATTCAAAATGGGTTAGCATTTATAAAAATGAGATTTGCCTTTCTTCTAACATTATTATATTAGTAGCATGGTCATCTAGGTGCCTTGGAATAGTGGTAAACTCTACAGATACAAATATACATATAAATAAATAAATATTTATATAAATATATACTACAGATTATCATAGAATATTTTCTTAAAATCTGAGTATTTTCAATCAGTCTTGGCATTTGGTACTATAATAGTCTCTGAAAGATCTCTAAGCTTTAATAGTTCACTTACTTTGGCTGAGTGAACTTTTGAAATTAACTTTGAAATTTTGAAAACACCAATATGATCCTGTCCCTCATACCAACTACCTATGCTTTAAAAACATAACTGACTCTCCATTATTAAAACAGAATGTTTTTTTTTTTTGAGATATGGAATCTCGCCCTGTCGCCCAGGCTGGAGTGCAGTGGCACCATCTCGGCTCACTGCAAGCTCCGCCTCCCGGGTTCACGCCATTCTCTCACCTCAGCCTCCAGAGTAGCTGGGATTACAGGTGCCCGCCACCACGCCCGGCTAATTTTTTCTATTTTTAGTAGAGACGGGGTTTCACCATGTTAGCCAGGATGGTCTCAATCTCCCGACCTCGTGATCCGCCCGCCTCGGCCTCCCAAAGTGCTGGGATTACAGGCGTGGGCCACCGTGCCTGGCCCTAAAACAGAAATTCTTAACTTTATGTGAGGTTGCAGATTTACTCACACAACATTCAGATGTGTAAAAAATAAAATAAAATAAAAATATAAAAAACCTCCTTTATTTTTTATTTACTGTTCTGGTCTTCAAAGACCTCATCAGTAAAAGACCTCATCAGTAAAAGACCTCATTTACTTAAAAGACCATAAAAGACCTCATTTACTTAAAAGACCTCATTCTGAAAAGTATCAGAGGAAAAAGAATCTGGTAAGTCAAAAGATGGAGAAATTTTGGTGCATGCCCCTTTAAACAGTCTCTAAGTAACTTAGGCTATTTAAATGAGCCAGGAAAATCCAAAATCAGAGTTCTGTCCCCTCTCTTAACCTTCCTCCTAGGTGACAATGAAGTTTATGAGAAAAGTAAAGATAACACAAGATCTCATGCTGCTGGAGGATGGAGAAATAAGACTGTTTGAAACCCCCCAGAGTTCTGTGGGTCCTGGCTGGCCTATGCATGAAGTGGTTGTTCTGGGACCCTCCCAGTAGTGATGATAAAGTGCTACTCTTCTGAAGGGATGGGTTGCCCCTCCACACCTGTGGGCGTTTCTCATTAGGTGGAAGGAGAGACTTGGAAAATAAACAGACGCAGAGGCAAAGTATAGAGAAAGAAAAATGGGCCCAGGGGACCAGCATTCAGCATAGGGAGGACCCACGCTGACACCGGCCTCTGAGTTCCCTTAGTATTTATTGATCATTATCGGGCATTTCCCGGAGAGGGGGATGTGGCAGGACAATAGGATAATAGTGGAGAGAAGATCAGCAGGTAAACACGTGAACAAATGTCTCTGCATCATAAACAAGGTAAAGAAAAAAGTGCTGTGCTTTTGATGTGCATATACATAAACATCTCAATGCCTTAAAGAGCAGTATTGCTGCCAGCATGTCCCACCTCCAGCCCTAAGGCGGTTTTCCCCTATCTCAGCAGATGGAATATACAATCGGGCTTTACACCGAGACATTCCATTGCCCAGGGAGGAGCAGGAGACAGATGCCTTCCTCTTATCTCAACTGCAAAGAGGCGTTCCTTCCTCTTTTACTAACCCTCCTCAGCACAGACCCTTTACTGGTGTCAGGCTGGGGGACAGTCAGGTGTTTCCCTTCCCACGAGGCCATATTTCAGACTATCACATGGGGAGAAACCTTGGACAATACCTGGCTTTCCTCAGCAGAGGTCCCTGCGGCCTTCCGCAGTGTTTTGTGTCTCTGGGTACTTGAGATTAGGAAGTGGTGATGACTCTTAACGAGCATGCTGCCTTCAAGCATTTGTTTAACAACGAACATCCTGCACAGCCCTTAATCCATTTAACCCTGAGTGGACACAGCACATGTCTCAGGGAGAACAGGGTTGGGGGTAGGGTTACAGATTAACAGCATCTCAAGGCAGAAGAATTTTTCTTAGTATAGAACAAAATGGAGTCTCTTATGTCTACTTCTTTCTACACAGACACAGTAATAATCTGATCTCTCTTTCTTTTCCCCACACTCTTCCCATCACCTTTCCTTTCTGCTAGCCTTGACCACACCAAATCCCCAGGTACCATGCCCTCTTTGCACCATGCTAGGCTCTCCAGGTCTCCCAGTTCACCTTGTACCCTCAATATCAAGATAGCAGGCTGAGCATGGTGGCTCACGCCTGTAATCCCAGCACTTTGGGAGGCCAAGGTGGGTGGATCACTTTAGGTCAGGAGTTCAAGACCAACCTGGACAACATGGTGAAACCCCATCTCTACTAAAAATACAAAAATTACCAGGCGTGGTGGCAGGCACGCGTAGTCCCAGCTACTCGGGAGGCTGAGGCAAGAGAATTGCTTGAACCTGGGAGGCGGAGGTTGCAATGAACTGAGATTGCACCACTGCACTCCAGCCTGGGTGACAGAATCAGACTGTGTCTCAAATAATAATAATAATAATAATAATAACAACATAAGGATGCTTCTGTGTCTCTTCTATGTCACATCCCCCGCTCCAAGTAAACAGGTGCCTTATGCTAGCATCTACACATTGTGTACATGAAAAGGCAAAGAGAAAAAGATACATTAATATTTTTCAAACTGGAAAATCTGCTTGCTGCCAGTCTACTCCTCTGGTCTCATCTGGCAACATGTAATTCTAGCCACACAGGTGTTTTATCGGTCTTTCAAACTTCCACTTCCT
This sequence comes from Pan paniscus, assembly GCF_029289425.2. Classification (NCBI taxonomy): domain Eukaryota; kingdom Metazoa; phylum Chordata; class Mammalia; order Primates; family Hominidae; genus Pan; species Pan paniscus. The sequence goes on along the minus strand of NC_073252.2, from coordinate 172,142,352 downwards.
GCCATGATGGAATAACAGGGACTTAATTTACCCTTCCATGTGAAACAACCATAAAAATGGACAAGACATAAAACAATGGCTTGTAGATACTGGTAGCACAGGACTGCAATTCCTGAGGCAAGGAAAGCAAACGATGTGAGCCCTGCAGTTGGATCAGCTCACTGCCTAAAGAGTTTGCAGGCTGCAGTGCAGGGTGGGTGCAATGGTTTGAATGTGTACTCTCCAAAATTTAGGTGTTAAAACTTACTGGCCAATGTGAGAGTATTAAAAGGTGGAGCTTTTAACATGCAATTAGGCCATGAGAGCTCCTCCCTTGTGAGTGGGATTATGGCCCTTATAAAAGATGCTTCACACTTGCCCCTCCACCTTCTACCATACATGTGAGAAGACAGTTTTCCTCCCCTCCAGAAAATGCAGCAACAAAGAACTATCTTGGAAGCAGAGAGCAACCCTCGCCAGACAACCAAACCTGCTAGTGCCTTGATCTTGGATTTTTCAGCTTCCAGAACTGTGAGAAAATTAATTTTTTCTTTATAAATTACCCAGTCTCTTGTATTTTGTTATAGCAGCACAAAATAGAAAAAGATGAAGAACCTAGGAGAAGTCCATTGACTTCCCTGAGTTGAGGAGATGGAGCTGAGACTTCAAGGAGGCCAAGGAAGCAAGAGTTCACAAGGCTGTCAAAGCTGTCAGAATCAAAATGGAGTTACTTGTGTCATGCCCTGACAAAATGGACCTGAGGAAGGCCATGAAGGGAGGGCTCTCATGCATGTTTGCCTGATAACAAAAACTATCAAAACAGACTGCAAAAACCACAACCTTGCACAAAGGTTACCACAATCTTGTCCAGTAAATGCTTCTGCAAGGGCGCCTGGCCAGCAACTTTCTGTTTAACCTTGGACTGATTTGCCCTTGTTATTGATCTTTGTAGCCAAGGATGATTGATTTAAAAACAAAACAACAAACAAGAAAACATAGGTAATCCTCCTCATTTGCCTTTAAAAACTCCCCATTGCCTCAACCTCTTGGAATATGCACATAATTTACATGTTATGCATATTCCCATTGCAATGCTACTCCTGAATAAATACTATTTTCTTTTATAGAGTCTCCCTGTCTGTTTGTTATTTAGTTGGACATGGCAGACTACCGCAGAGGAGAGAACTATAGAGAAAGAGAACCCAGAGATCTGCAGAGGGTCCCCCTTGAGTATTCAGCCAAATATTGATCAGGATATGCATGTGAGCAAATTATCCAAAGCTGGAAAAAGAAACACCCAAGGAGCAGGGGAAACAACCCTTAGGGTTCACCCAGAGCTGAGAATAGCTTATGTGCCCACCGGTGAGATTGGAAACTGAAGGGTGGCCTGCCCCTCCACACCTGTGGGCTTCTCTCATCAGGTGGAACCAGAGACTTGAGAAAAGAAAGAGACACAGAGACAAAGTACAGAGAAAGAAAAGTCGGCTCAGGGGTGCTCAGCATGCGGAGGACCCCTGCCGGCACAGTCTCTGAGTTCCCTCAGTATGTATTGATCATTATCGGGCGTTTCTCGGACAGGCGGATGTGGCAGGACAATAGGGTAACAGTGGAGAGAGGGTCAGCAGGAAAACATATGAACAAATGTCACTGCATCATAAACAAGGTAAAGAAAAAGTGCTGTACTTTTTGATGTGCATATATATAAACATCTCAATGCCTTAAAGAGCAGTATTGCCTCCAGCATGTCTCACCTCCAGCCCTAAGGCAGTTTTCTCCTATCTCAGTAGATGGAACATGCAATCGGGTTTTACACCAAGACATTCCATTGCCCAGGGACGAGCAGGAGACAGATGCCTTCCTCCTATCTCAACTGCAAAGAGGCCTTTCTCTTTTACTAATCCTCCTCAGCACAGACCCTTTACTGCGGGCTGGGGGATGGTCAGGTCTTTCCCTTCCCACCAGGCCATATTTCAGATTATCACATGGGGAGAAACCTTGGACAATACCTGGCTTTCCTAGTGTCCCTGGGTACTTGAGATTAGGGAGTGGTGATGACTTTTAACAAGCATACTGCCTTCAAGCATTTGTTTAACAAAGCACATCCTGCATAGCCCTAAATCCATTAAACCTTGAGTCGACACAGAACATGTTTCTGCAAGCACAGGGTTGGGGGTAGGGTTACAGATTAACAGCATCTCAAGGCAGAATAATTTTTCTTAGTACAGAACAAAATGGAGTCTCTTATGTCTACTTCTTTCTACATAGACACAGTAACACTCTGATCTCTCTTTCTTTTCCCCACAGGAAACCCTCTTAATTTAAGGGGCATTGGATAGAATACTAAAAACATTACTACTTTACTAAAAGGGCAAAATTGGCTACTAAATGCTGCTCTGGTCCCATTTAACAAATCTTAAGAACAAAAAACAGAAGCAAACTGTTTCTAAGTAATTTAACAGCATCCTAGGACAAAATTCAAGAATATGCATAGAAATACAAAAATATTCAACTCCCAAAAAGGTAAAATTCACATTTTCTAGCATATAATTAAAACTTACCATAGTTACAAAGAAGCAGGAATATATAGCCCATAATAAAGATAAAAATCAATCAATAAAAACAGACTTAGAAATAACACAGATTTAGTAGACAAGAACATCAAATCAGTTAGTATAAATACATGCCATATATTCAAGAAGCTTTGAGCATGCAAAGACATGGGGGATAATGGAAAAGGACTCAAATCAAACTTCTAGAGCTTAAAAATGCAATGTCTGCATATCATCTCAACATAAGTCCTTAACACATACTGTTGTCTTTGCCTGGAACACTCTTCCTCTCCCACCTCATTTGCTGTAAGTAAACCTTCAGATTTCATCTCTATCATCACTCTCTCAAGGAAAGTTTGCCTGGTCTGCAAGTAATATATCACATCCCTTGGCTAAATGATGTTATGGCTCCAAATACCATTCATTTACTGTCCTTATCACAAATACAATTTTACATTATTTGTGTAATCTCTGTCTCCATCACTATTCCAAGCACCATGGTGACACAACTCACATACAGTTTTCTTCACTATTGTCTAGTGCCTTGCATAGTGCTTGTAAATCCAAAATTGCAGACAGTTTAAAATTTGTCAGCTCAACTCTATGAGTCTTGATATTTCAAACTAGGAACATCTGTACATATAAAAACATAAATGTAGTCAGCCTTTTGGATGCAGAGAACTGACAGGTTTCCCCTATCAATAGCTCCTTTAGTGAAGAAAACACAAAGTTTTTGCATTTCTTTAGTTGTAGTACCCAAGGGATATATAGAATTATACCTTTGGTTCTGAAGCAGATAGCCCTAATCTTTAATCCTATTTAATCCTATATTTAAATTTTAATTTAAATTTAATCTTTTAAATTGTGGGGAAGGATTAATGGTAATGTCTTTTATGTTCCTATATTAATGATTTGCACTTGGAGTTTTCTGAAATATTAGAAACGTTTGCTACAATTAACTAAGCTGGAGATAAATGCAAGTGTTACAGAATGCCAAAAGAGAAAATTCTATTTAATAGTTAAAAGGAAATTACTTCCAGCTGGTATGGCTGGAACAAAACTATTAAAAAAAATTTTTTTTTAAGTATATCAGTGGGATACTTTCAAGTAGTAGATCCTCTCTTCCTCCTTTGATTTTAATTGGGACCTCAGATGGTGAAGCAGAATGCTGGTGGGGACTCTACCACGCACTATTTACAGCAGTGAAAATGACTGATTATATTCCTAATTATTGAGTGTCATAGAAGCTGCAATCTTGGAAACATCACAGTACAGAGAGGAAGGTGAGCTGTCCTGCAGCAATATGAGGTAGGGCCAGTTTCTTCCTCTTATACTGTTTCTTTGAGCAATTTCTTTCTTGGAAGATAATTTTAGTAGGCCCAGTAATTGTCAAACATTAATTTTTGAAGGGAATATTTAAATGTTTTATTATCACGAGTTGCATATTCAAATGGAACAAGCTTAATTGATATTAAGGTGCATTTTCTTTTGAGATAATGCAACAGCTGCCAGTGTTTAATCTTTAAAATGTAGCAGAAGGATTCAAATGCTTAAACATTTCAATGTTAAACACGTGAATTGGAAGTTTAAAAGTGTGTTTAAATTAAGCTAAGATAATTAATGTTCTGTGTAGCCCTAGTGTGCTCTAAGTGAAAAAGGCATCGGTTAGCACCCTAAAATTCTATTCAAGTGGCCACCTCATCCTCTTACGATGGGCCAGTTGCTCTAATTTGTCTGTCTTTTAAAAAATTATAGACCTCCCAGCTAGAAAGATGTGTCAGCCTCCTCCTCTTCCCCAGCTAGAAAGATGACCCAAGACTGAGAGTCCATGACCATCAGAATACACCTTTTAGATCTTTTTCACACCAGGAAGATAAAATTGTGGATATTTGAACAATTAAAGTGTGTTGTGGTTTATGCTGTGTAAAACCTTTGTATTAGCTGAGTAGGCTGCTATGTTAAAATGGCAAACATTACACATCTGCTATGTTAAAATGGCAAACATTACACATCATTTCCACCCACAACCATTGACCAAAACGAATCACAAGGTCCTGCATAATTGCAAGGAGGTTGAGAAATATGGACAGCAATGGAATGTTCAGTGAACACCACTATCTTTAGCACAAACATTAACTCTGTCTTTAAGGATGAGAGACTTGGAAAGAGGAATGCCAACATTTAAGTGTGCCTGGGTGTGTGTTTGTGTGTAACTGTTCATTTGCTCCTATTGAATCACTCTCATGGTGCCACAGAAACCAGGGGCAAGGTCTCATAAGAAAAGAATAGTGTCTTGATGGTAGTTATTGAAAGGAATCTTGAAATATTTGGACAAATACTATTTTCTTTTAAATTCATGATTTTGAAAGAAAAAATCTAAAATAAGCTCAAAATAAAGAATCACACTTTACCTTATCTTACTTTTTGAACTTTCCCTTCTATAAATACATGTATTTTGTATTTTTACAAAAAATAGATGCAAAAATTCTCTCTCAATCATGCAAGCATGCATGCATAATATTCAAAATTCCTCCTTGGATAATTGGAAGTACTTATTCCATAAGAATTTTAGTAAATGGAAAAAGATATGTCTAAAATTTTGACTTATTTCTGATACCAGGTTTCTGTAGGGGAGGAGAAACAGCTTGTATATTTTCCTACCAGAATCTAAAACACAAATTTGAAAGTTTAGCTATTCAAAAACTCCAAATAAAATTACTTCATGATTCTCTTGCTGTTTGTACTCCAGTTAACCCTATGGCGTTTTCTCTAATCATCTATTAGTCAGACTCACATTTCTTCCCAATTCCCTGCGTGCATTAACAGTTCAATGTTAAAAATAAGATACTCTTCATTTTCAAGTATAATACAATAGCCTCAAACTGCTCAGGGAGTTTTAAGAAGATTCCATGTGCAACTGCCCCTAAAAGTTTCCCACAACACATGAAGAGAGAGCTTGTGTGTGTGTGCATGTGTGTACACACGTGTCGGGGGTAGGGAGAGGGTGATAGGTGTGGAGTACATTTGGTTAGGACTAAATGTTTTCATAGGGTGTGTGTATGTATTCTAGAGATGAAACAGAAATGGAATTACCTCTCCCCAGCCTCCCCTGCTCCTTAAAGACAAAGTCCACAGAAAAGAATGAATAGATTCTCTGTTACCAGACCCCATATCTAGATATTGGAGACAAGCTTCACAAAGGATTTCCTTTAACCAATAGGAGAAGGGGTGAAGAGAGACTTGGAAAGAATTTATCCAGTCAAGATAGAAATAGTCTATCAAAAACAGACCATTAGCCCAGACAGTAATTATCTTGGAAAAAGAAAAACAAACCATTAGGATTTCTTCAGGAAACTTGGACCTGACATTGACACTGAAAGATGACTTCTTGATTTTAGGACTGACTTATGGGAGGAACAACTTGGACTCCTGTGTTCACCTGTGCCCTCTTCACTCTTTACAAATCTACTTGGATGACGACTTCCACTTCATATAGGTAGGTTTTTCCATGTGAGATACATGTGAAAATTTCTACGTAGGTAGCTTGGAAACGGTACTTTGTTAATTAAAAATTTTTACGTTATTCATTAAGAAGTCCTATCTAAGAAAGAACCCTCAACCTAAATGATAGGTTTCCAAGAACAGTAAATTAAGTTAAATTTTCCTGAACTGGCACTGCTATGGATTGAATTGTGTCCCCTTAAAATTCATGTTAAAGTCCTAACTCCCAGTACCTCAGAATGTGACCTTATTTGGAAATAGTGTGATTGCAGATTTAATTACTTAAGATTAAATCACAGTGGAGGAGAGTAGGCCCCTCTTTCAATATGCCCAGTGTTATTACAAAAAGTGGAAATGTGGACACAGACACACATGCATGGAGAATGCCATATGAAGATGAAGGCAGACATGGGGTGATGCTTCTACAAGCCAAAGATTGCGGGCAAACCACCAGAAGCTAGGAGAAAGGCATGGAAGATTCTCCAAAATCTTCAGAAGGAACCAACCTTGCCGACACCTTCGTCTCAGACATCCAGACTCTGGACCTCCGACACAAAAAATTACCATTGTTTAACCCATCCAATCTGTAGTATCTTGTTAAGGCAGCCCTAGCAAGCGAATACAGGCACTAAGAGCAAATATACTTTACCCCATGAACACTCATATGCTAAGTGCATATCTCCATAAGAATCCAGGACATCAACAACATTTTTAAAAACAGGCTGGGCGCGGTGACTCATGCCTGTAATCCCAGCACTTTGGGAGGCCAAGGGGGGCGGAACACCTGAGGTCAGGAGTTCAGGACCAGCATGGCCAACGTGGTGAAACCCCATCTCCACTAAAAATGCAAAAATTAGCCAGGCATGGTGGCAGGCACTTGTAATCCCAGCTACTCGGGAAGCTGAGGCAGGAGAATTACTTGAATCTGGGAGGCAGAGGTGGCAGTGAGCCTAGATCGCACCACTGCACTCCAGCCTGGGCGACAAGAGCAAGACTTTATCTCAAAAAAAAAAAAAAGGCAACATTTTAATATTGCCATGATCCTGTGTTTTCCACAATGTGATCTATTTTCATCACAGAGTGCAGCCACAACAGCTAATAGTCAAAAGGAAATACATAACCCACTAGGTTTCTTTGGTCTCATAATACATCTTACTATATAGGTTTTCTTATATTAGTATCATATCCTAGAGACCTAACAAGGACGTCGTGGGAAAAAAAAAAAGACAATTTTCTGAGATGTCATTTTCAAAAAGAAAAACATGTAATGAAAGGAAAACTGAAAGACTCTTAGGAGAAAAGAGACTGTGCCCATGTTTACTTCACTAGGCCCTTGCACCTTTCCATATATTTTTCTCCACCACTGACCTAAGTCTCAGTAGGGAACAGATCCCTTCTCATATTCATTTGCCCACCTTTACTCTGCTTTCATTCATAACTTTATCAACTTTCTACCTACTTCGTTCTTCCCATATTCTCTTCATCCTCCCCCATGACTCTCTTAGACACAATGCTGGAGACCCAGCTGCCATAACTTCATTGGAGGTTAAAGTGTGTGCAGAGTGGCTGTTGGGTTAGTTTTGCTGATCCCATTTAGCTACTGGTTAGAGGAAGTGATGAAAAAGATTTAAACTTGGTTTCTGGAAGTAAATTCCAACAGAAAACCCTTGCTGGACTTGGGGGTGTAGGGAGCAGCATGAGTCCAAACCCAGGCTTGGAGCAAGCCACGGAAGATTGCAATTGGACCTAAAAGGATAATGGTAAGAAGTAGAAGGGTGAGGAATGGAGAGTATTAAAGATGAGAATACCAGTAATAATAGCAATAACAATAATGACACTAAAATTCATGAACACTCATATGCTAAGTGCATATCTCCCTAAGAACCCAGGACATCAACAAATATTTTTTAAAACAATGGCAATATTTAAAAAATACTTATCTACAACTTTCAAAAATGCTTTGAATGTGGACAACATATTATTTTATTTTGCTGATTGTTCAACAAGCATGTGCTGAACAATGTTTTTTAAATATTGAATTTCTCTAGAGAAATCTTAAAAAAAAAACCCTACTCTTTGGACAAAATGGCTTAAAATTCCAAGGATTATCCTATTATTATTATTTTGCATGAGATACTTTGATGTGCTTCTTTATGATAATACAAACAGGATACTGAAGTCATCTCATTTTCAAAAATTTATTTCAAATTACTTAACTGGAAGATGCAGAAGTTGGTGGTATGGTTTCTGGAAGTTACCATCTATCAACCTCTGCCTCTTCCAGGCACTCCTAGTTATGTCAGAATTCTCCCACCACAGTGACTTTGTGGTTGACTGCTGTGGTCACAAGGATCTGGACTAACTGGGGACATCTGGAAGAGGAGGTGTTTGACCAAGCTGAGAATTGCAGGAGAATTACTGAGAAAGAATGAGTTAAATCCTCATTAATTCAGACAATATTTATCAGTCACCAACTTTCTGGAAGATTCCCTGTTATGCTGCCAGCCACTCAGTAACTGACACCCGTGTTGGAGAATTACAGCCTAGAAGGGAAGGGCTATGAGCCCTATGGCACCCTCCCAATAACCCCTTGAAAATAGTTCTAAAAACAAAACGTTGATTTTTCTACTGAGGGGCCAGCATTTTGTATTTCAATTTTTCGATTTCTCTCTCTTTTTTTTTTTTTTTTTGACAGGATCTCACTCTGTTGCCCAGGCTGGAGAGCAGTGGTGCAATCTCAGTTCACTGCAGCCTCAACCTCTGGCACTCGAGTAATCCTCTCACCTTAGCCTCCTAAGTAGCTGGCACTACAGGTTTGATCACACCTGGCTAATTTTTGTATTATTTGGTAGAGATGTGGTGATGGGGGGTAGGTTCACCATGTTGTCCAGGCTAGTCTCAAACTTCTGGTCTGAAGCTATCTGCCCACCTCGGCCTCCCAAAGTGCCAGGATTATAGGTGTGAGCCACTGTGCCTCGCTATTTCAATTTCTCACAATTAAAGAAAGTTAATTAGAAACTATCTAGGAAATAATTAAGCTAATTTTCTGGACATATTATCTCTCTTTAATTTTTTCTTGGCAAACACATAGCTCTTATTATGTGCCAAGCACTGTTATAGTAACTTTTAAAAAATTACCTGATTATTTATTATAACAACCCTATGACGTATGTATTATTGTTATTTACCCCATTTTTACATGAGAAAATTGAGACCCAGAGCTAGTAAGTAACCCACCCAGGTTTACATAGCTAGCAAGCGGGTAATCTTTTAGTAAAGTGATAAAAAGACAAAATAAATTATATCAAAATAAAAACAAAAATAAACCATATTCCATATCCAGGGTCTTAATTAAATTAGAACAGGATTCCTTAAAAATTGATAATGCCAGCTACAGTGAGACCAGAAGAATAAGTCCTGGTGTTCTATCACACAATAGAGTGACTATAGCAAATAACAAGGTAGTACATACTTCAAGATAGCTAGAAGAGAAGATTCTAAATATTATCACCACAAGGAACTGATCAATGTCTTAAGTGATAGATAAGGTCATTACCCTGATTTGGTCATTATATATTAAAACATCACATTGTACCCCATGAACATGTGCAATTATTATGTGTCAGTTATACAATTTAAAAATTAATAAAATAAAATAAATGGAATGATACATTTAAAAATCTTGAAGTTCATACTTTAAATGAGTGAATTGTGTGGTATGGAAGTAATATCACAATAAAGCTGCTGTAAAAAAATGAAAAAAAATTTTAATTCCATACTAATTCAGACAAAACATAGCTAAGAATATGTGTAGCTGAAAAAAAAAAATGTGGTGAGATAAAATATTCCCAAAGAAAACTGGGCTATCCTATCACCACCTTCAGACTGGGTAAAGATCAATTAATTAATCTAGGTGAATATTTATTGGATGTATTTAAGTGTTTGGCCTATGCAGCCTCTTTTGGGTAAAACATTTCTTCACAAGCTCAAGTGATAAATACTATTGAGCTTTAGTTTCCGCCGTTAGAAAAATATTAATAATGACAGTACCTACCTCATAAGCTTATGAAAGGACTTCTCCCATGTGGTGGTATGGTGTCCAGATAGGATTCCTGTATACTGGAAAGCAAATGCTCACCAATCAATACACCCCTCAAAATGGTCCTTATGCTTTGCTGTGAATAAAACATAGCTGTAAAGAGATAGAAGACTTCAATATCCACACAATTTAAAAGTAAATGCAAGCACGTAAATCAGTCAATACACCCAGGAAGAGCCAAAGACAGCTTCCTTAACTTCCTCAGCCCACCAAAAAAGGTTACTTTTCTTAGGTTAGCAAATTGGCTTCCTTATTTCTCTGATATCAGAGGTTTTAAAAATGCCAAAACTCTATGTATCAATGCAATATGAGACAAAGTGCTGTTCAGTTTGGAGGACTTTATGGAACTCATTTATGTACTGACCTCTTGGTAAATAACTTCTCAGATTAGAGATCGGGCTACAAAATACAGAAACAATCAACCCAGGAATCACATCTGTGAGGAAAACTCAAGCTTTAAATTTTATTATATCTTGAAATAGAAAATCAAAACCATTCACAAATCTTCTGATTATGATGCATGAATAATACATTATAAATTATAATTACATGATTATAACGTGATATTATTGACTATCAATTGAAGAATAATCTACTAGTACCTAATGAATAATTATTGATATTACCATATAGTTGTAATATATTATATAATGATAATAGTAATCTGTATGATTACAAACCATGGTAATAAATAAGCTTTAACTAACAAGCTTCACTTTAAGAATTCTTAATTCCATTCACCTAGTATAGTTTAGGAGGAGACGCTATAAACTGAATCCTCCAGTGGAACAATTAGAGGCTCCCTTGAGCTCACACCAAAGTGAATTTAATCTAGACCAAGATGCCTCAAGAATTATTTTACGAGCTGACTCAACTGACAACCTGTGGATTCACAGGATTCCCCAAGCCCATGGAAATACATTTTTAATGTCATGAGGCTGAGACTGCTCATCAGACCTTACCACTGGCTACATGGAAAGACCAATTCATGAATTTCAGGTGGGATGTCTACCTTCTTTCTTGTGAATCCCCCTGCTACCTATTCCTGGTTCAACCTTCGGCCCTCAGAGAGATTCCCCTTTTGATCATGGTGCTTGTCCTCCAGTGATTTCAAATTCTAGGAGAGCAAAGACTTTCTTGTTCACTAACAAACCTAAGTTTTCATCATACTGCCTGACACAAAGCATACATATAATGAATATACATATAAATTCACATACAAACACATATATAGATATATGTATGTGCCTGTGTGTATGTGTACATGTATTGAGACATAGAGGGATAATACGATGGATAGAAAGGGAGGAAGTAAGCTGACTTACCTATTATAGAGGCCAATAAGAATGAGAAAATACCCTATGTTTAAGTGCTTCTCAAAATCTCATGTACATAAAAAAATCTTTGGAGGATCTTGTTACATTGCAGGTCTCTGTTCAATAGGCCTAGGTCAGAAACTGTGATTGATATTCTGTGATCTAACCAGCTCCTAGATGAGGCCAGTGCTGCTGTTCCTCTGATCACACTCCGAATGGCAAAGCCCCAGATAACTTGGACCCAGGTGCTGGCCAAAAATGAGTAATTTAGCAACATATGCCTCAAAAACCATGCACTACATAAGAGACAATAAGTTACTTCGTGACAAGTACTATGGTAAGTACTTTAGATAAATTTTCCCATTTGATCCCTTCTGCGACCTAGTAAATATTAGTATACAAATTTAATAATGTAGCAATAAAGAAATTGAGACATAAATAAGCTACATGGCTTTTGCATTTTATATCTAGCAGATATGCCTAACTCTAAGACTATATTGCTTCCCAAACAGAGACTGGATCCTGAAATGCCAAGGTTTCCACACCCTAGAAAACAGCAAATAAGGAATGGCTTTGGGGATGATTATTACTGGGTTCATATCTCTGGGTTAGAATGAGATTTTCAGTTGAGTTCACGTCCTAATTTAAAGAGCAGTATTCACAGTGGAAACAGCTAAGCCTTGAGGCAAACATATCAGGGCTTAAAATCTTGTTCCACTTGCTCCAAGCTGTGTGACCTAAGTCATCTCACCTTGCTGAACCCGGTTTCCTCATGTGTAAAAACAAATTTGCATCATAGGGTTGCAAAGGTTTGCTGACAAAATCATTTTATAGTGCCTAGCACATTGGTAACCATGAACTCGTAATTAAAATGATTTAGTATTTTTTTTTTCTGCTACCTTTATTTCCACTCAGTTGTGAAGTCGGTAGCACAGATAAATTATCTGCTCACAAAAGTAAATGCCACTGATTTTCGTGTGGCAAAACACTTCTGGAAAGTATTGGAGACAATCTCCTACAGTACATTCTCTGCTTTAATGTTGTCATTAATAAAAATGGATTGTCTACCTCTTGCCACTTTGCTGAGGGGGCCAAGATGAGATGAATATGTGAAGCTGAATATCTGAGACAGGTCTCAGTTAATTTAGAAAGCTTATTTTGCCAAGGTTGAGGATGTGTGACCATGACACAGCCTCAGCAGGTTCTGATGACATGTGCCCAAGGTGGTTGGGGCACATCTTGATTTTACACATTTTAGGGAGATGTGAGACATTAAGCAATATATGTAAGACGTACACTGGTTCCGTCTGGAAAGGCGGGACAACTCTAGCAGAAAGGGGGCTTCCAAGTCACAGGTAGGTAAGAGACAAACTGTTGCATTCTTTTGAGTTTCTGATTAGCCTTTACAAAGGAGGCAATCCGATATGTATTTTATCTCAGTGAGGAGAGAAACAGAATTATCCTAAGCAGTTGCCAGCTTGACTTTTCCCTTTAGCTTAGTGACTTTTGGCACCCCAAGATTTCTTTTTCCTCTCACATTTTCCCCCTCCTTTCCTTTTAAAAATGTTTTAGGGAAAGCATTTTAAAAGAAAATGAGTCTCTGGTGTCAGGTTTTGTCTGATCTCTCATGGCTAGAATGGTTTATTCCTAGATAGGTAGGCCCCAAGCTGTTAGGAAACCCCATTTTTAGAAGGTTGAGAAGTTGCATGTCCTATGAAGAGAAAATAGGGAGAGGAAAAGAGAAAAATAACAACAAACAAACAATCCTGGAGAATCCATATAGGCCACACTCCTTGGAAGTCCATACATTAGTAGGGAGGTAGGAAAGTGGCTTATGTAGGTAAATAGATTGCTGTTATTTTCTTCTGAAGATTAAGTTGTCTAGATTCAGTTCGTGGGGCTTTAAGAAAGCATAACTACATTCTTGGTGACTACTAATCAGCAAAAATGCAGGGGAAAAGAAAAAAACGACAAACTGAAAACATTACTTTGGAGACTTGAAGTCAGGAAAAATTAGAATTCAGTCCAAATTGTAGAAAATAGTAAAAATTGAAAAACATTAGGCAAGACTAGAATCTAACAACAGGTGTACTATAGTTTTTGAAACATAATTTTTCTCTCTGTAGTTTCCCAGGTTTACTAAAGACAAATCATGGTAAAACCCATTTGCTTCATTATGCCTGGCCAGATTATTTGTATAAAGTACAGCAAGAATAATTATTTTTCATATAGGCATTTAAATTAACTTTGATGGGAGGGGCACAGTGGCTCACGCTTGTAATCCCAGCACTTTGGGAGGCTGAGGTGGGCAGATCACCTGAGATCAGGAGTTCAAGACCAGCCTGGCCAATATGGTGAAACCCTGTCTCTACTAAAAATACAAAAATTAGCTGGGCGTGGTGGTGGGCACCTGTAGTTCCAGCTACTTGGGAGGCTGAGGCAGGAGAATTGCTTGAACCCAGGAGGCGGAGGTTGCAGTGAGCCAAGATTGCTTCATTGCATTCCAGCCTGGGTGACAAGGGTGAACCTCCATCTCAAAAAATAAATAAATAAATAAGTAAATAAATAAATAAATGGCTTTGATGGAAGTTTGTTCTACAGAAGGAATCTCAGATAAGATTTTTTTAAAGCTAAGCCCAGCTATGGATGTGTACCATCAAATATCTATGAATTGGGTGAATCCTTCTCCTCTTGGGGTCCCAAGATAACTCAGGGCTGCTGGGTCTGTCAGAAAGTGACATTCTTTACTTACCACAGGTCAAGAATTCTGTACAGGGATGGCGTAGACAAAATATGAGGCCAGTTTTCCCAAGGGGCTTTTATTGGCTGTATAAGTGAAGTTTGATTCCTTAAAGGAAAGCACACCATTCCAGTCAAGGCCTTGGTAAAATAACCAGTTTCTCTAATTGTATCCTGTTACAAATGAAAACAGATTCTTCTTGCACTCATGCAAATAACTATATTGACATATATTAAGAATACTCATGAATAGTTTCCAAATTCTGGAGAAATCAGGTGGAGACAAACAAATATGCTCCAAATTTTGTTCATAGGAGTATACTTAATTGTTAAAAGCTGCCAATAGCTCAAAAGAAATGTTTCTTTGACTCTGAGAAGTAAAACAAAGAACCAGTAATATTTTAAGAAAAAAGTAAAAATGATTACTTTAGTCAGTCCATGCAGTTAACTCCTGTTCTGCTTGATATTTATGAACATTTTGGCTCTCCATGAGTCCTGAAAGTTTTTTCTCTATTCTGATATCAGTCTCCAAAGTTATCAGAAACCTGCATTCAAGAGTACCTGTCAGGTTTTATAGCTGATTATACAGCCATCTTCTAAAGAGGACAAAAACAAGACAACAATTGTCCATAGATGACAAAAAGTTTAGGGCAGCCTTAGTCAAAACACACAATTGACAAGGAAATTTGTTACCTCTGTGGCACAGAATAATTTAACATAGCAATTATTATTACTGATAATGTACACTAAGTAATATCAGAATTATAGGAGTTTCCCAAAATTTTGTAACATATACCAATAACATATTTATACAAATACAGCCCAAAGAAAACCAAACACCATTTCATATTTAACAATGCTTCCTATATAATATTTATAGCAAATAAGCCAAATTATGTCATTTTTGGACTTTAGGGAACTTAATATCTTAAAGTATTAATTAGGTCAGAAAAAGACAATTTATAATTTGCTTTTGGATAGTTTGTTATAATTTGTAATTTGCTTTTGGATAGTTTGGAACTTTCCTTCAGATTTGATCAAGTCAGATAGAGTTAATCAAACCCAATGGGGAAAAGACCCAACAACAACAAAAAAACTGTTAAGCAAAACAAATGACGGCACAACTTACATGATTACTGAGCGCTCTAATGGTAAGGAGAAATTAAGACCAGCTGGTTGTTAATCTTCACTTTGGCCAAGAAAAATCCCAATTCAGTTACTTACCTAGGAATATGTCTCATGCTAAAGACTGCTCTCTACTATCCTAGAAACAGGATAAATTTCAAATTCATCTTACCTGTAGGAAGTGAGTTCAAACTCCATAAAGGAGTTACCTACCTTCCGTCATCATGGAAGCAGAAAAAACTTGCCTTTCTTGGGTTGGAAGCAAGTAAAACTCCAAAACAGTTGTATAGCAAACTAAACTTTAGATCTTGACCAAATTTTAGGAGATCAGGGATTCTCTGGAGGGGTTCTTCCAGGCCTCAGCAAATTGTTCTGTTGGTTTGAGCCATAAAGATAGCTCGAGCTGGTACCAAACACCAATAGGAGATTTGTCAAAGGTCAGGGGCATCTCCATGCAGAATCCCTTTGTGGTCACCCAAATGTGAACCCCAAATATCTGAGACAGGTCTCAGTTAATTTAGAAAGTTTATTTTTCCAAGGTTGAGGATTCATGCCCATAACGCAGCCTCAGGACGTCCTGATGACATATACCCAAGGTGATCAGGGCACAGCTTTTTTTTTTTTCTTTCTTTCTTTTTTTCTTTTTTTTTGAGACAGAGTTTTGCTCTTGTCACCCAGGAACAGTGCTAAGCATTTTCACGGCATCATCACACTCAAATCACACAATGATATGATGAATTATTATCCCAACCTCACTGTAGTTGTCTCATTACAGACATTCTGCTCCATCCTCATTGTCCTGCAGCCATAAGGTTGAGAAGACAGACTAAAAACTGGACCTTTTGGTTGTAAATTGTTTTGATGCCTGATTCACATGGAAATCTGGTTTGACAATACTATTATGAATATTCAGCAGAAGTTTTGAATGTGACTCTTCTACCTGGGTAGTGCCAGACCTAATATCCATTGTTTTATTTTATATGACATTAGGATGACACAAAAGAACAGTAACATATGCAAATAAATGGCTCATCCTTGATGATAATATATATTTAGAATGAGATGCATTAATGAGGTTAAGCTGTGAAGAAAAGCATAGGATCTCTTCAAACTTGCTACTAAAGTCAATGTCTCAATTTGCTCCTGGCAAGTAAACTTTATGAAAAATGCAACAGGTTGTATAGAGGTTTTCTCTCAGTTTTGTCAAGATAAAAAGACATTAATATTTTGAAATGTGATATCACATTTCAAAATGTATATACCCATCACATTTCAAAATGTGATATATTCTGTCTCCTATAGAGGAGAATCTATCATTCTCCTCATATTCTGACATTTTAATATACATTTAAAAGAGGAAGACTATTTTCCAAATAAGAAATGAAGACTAGTTGAATTTTGTGTAATTAATTATTAGTGAGAGGAAACAGAAAAATAAAGGGGTTGTTTAGAATTTCTGAAAGCCAGTAAAATTTTGAACCAGAAAATCCCACATGCCATTACAACACGCAATGCCAAACTCCTTTTTTTTTCTAGAATTGTCCATCTCGTCTCAGACTGTTAGCCCAAGGTTTATTTTTATAAGGTTTTACTCTGCATATGATCCCTTAGAGTGTGTGTTATTTATTGCTTTAACTTATACAAATATTATTTCTTAATGATTCGATTTGCAGCTTAAACCTTGCCAATCAGCAATAATATCTATCACTACAGATTTTTTTATTTGCTAAGAGCAGAACCAAATTAGTTCCTTATTTTTTCAACTTTCCAAAAAAAAAAAAAAAAAAAAAAAAAAAAAAACCAGGCAAATGAACAAAAACCCAAGCCTTTACTGCCACCCAGTGGTTGTTCAGAATTAAAAAAAAATTTTGCCAGGTCATGACTAACATTTTAAAGGAAATTTTTATTCTTGAAATGCTAGAATGTTTCAGACATTTTAATATGAAGCAACTTGAGACAAAAACTTTTAAAAAATAGCCACACATATCTACTATGAGTACATTATCAATGATGTTATTTTAAACATTGCAACAAAATGATGAATACAATAACAACTCATTCTCATCTTACTTTGACAGGTAATTTAACTATTTGTTTGAAATAATTATAGATTAATATGAAGTTACAAAAATGGTACATATATTTCTATTTAAAAACTTCCAAGTTACTTCCCGAGTGGTTCTGTCATTTTTGATTCACACAAAGTAAAAGATATTCAGTTTCTCGGCATTCTCATCAGCATTTGGTGTTATCACTATTTTTTTTTTTTTTTTTTTTTTTTTTTTTTGAGACGGAGTTTTGCTCTGTTGCCCAGGCTGGATTGCAGTTGCATGTGATCTCGGCTCACTGCAACCTCCGTCTCCCGGATTCAAGCAATTCTTCTGCCTCAGCCTCCCAAGTAGCTGGGACTACTGGCATGTGCCACTGCACTGAGCTAATTTTTGCATTTTTAGTAGAGACAGGGTTTCACCATGCTGGCCAGGCTGGTCTTGAACTCCTGACCTCATGATCCACCTGCCTTGGCCTCCCAAAGTGCCGGGATTGCAGGCAAGAGCCACCATGCCCGGCCCACTATTTTTAATGTTAGCCATCCTGATAGGTTTACAGTGGTATCTCACTGTAGTGTGAATGTGCATTTTCCTGATGACAAATGATTCTGAACACTTTTCCTGTGCTTATTTGCCATCCACTCCTTCTCTTTGGAAACGTGTCTTTTGATCATTTTGTATTTTTAAAACTGTTGACTTTCAAGAATTCTTTATATATTCTATATACAATCCCTTTGTCCTATATGGGCTTTAAAATATTGTCTCTCACTGTGTAGCTTGCCTTTTCATTCTCTTAACAGGGTTTTTCACAGAGCAAACACTTTATTTTGATGAGGTCTGATATGGTTTGGCTGTGTCTCCACCCAAATCTCATCTTGAATTCCCATGTGTTGTGTGAGGGGCCTGGTGGGAGATAATTGAATCATGAGAGTGAGTCTTTCCCATGCTGTTCTCATGAGAGTGAGTAAGTCTCATGAGATCTCTGATGGTTCTATGAGGAGGTGTTCGCCTACACAAGCTTTTTCTTTGCCTGTTGCCATCCATGTAAGATGTGACTTGCTCCTCTTTGCCTTCCACCATGATTGTGAGGCCTCCCCAGCCACGTGGAACTGTAAGTCCATTAAACCTCTCTTTCTTTTGTAAATTGCCCAGTCTCAGGTATGCCTTTATTAGCAGTGTGAAAATGGACTAATATAAGGTCCAATTTATAAAAAAAACTTTTTCTACATATCATGCTTTGGGCGTAACCAATAAGAACTCTTTGCCTAGCTCTAAGTCCTGAAGATATTCTCTATTTGATTTTTTTCTAAATGTTTTATATTCTTATATTTTATCATTAAGCCTATGATCTATTTTAAGTTAATTTTTCAATAAAGTATGAGGTTTTAGTCAAGGTGCATTTTTTAGAATGTCCAATTGCTCCAGCACCATTTGTTGAAAAGAAAATCCTTCCTCCATGGAACTGTTTCTGTACCTTTGTTAAAAATCAATTGAGTGTGTTTGTGTGTAACATGTGACTTTTATTTCATCTTCTAGTTAAACACATTGCATGATTAATCTCAACAACAGCCTTTCGATGACAGTAATGTAAAAATATTGATGAGATAATTTTATCAAAATGAAAACTAACATTAAATGTCTTTGGCTAGGAAAACACAGAAAATTATTCAAAATGGGAAATGAAATCTTAAATAATCTTCACATCATGTGCTGGGTTAAAACCTAATTTTAAATAAACGGCTGTATAACAAATCAGCAGAGAGCCGTACCATTGAAGAGACTTCCATGATTTAAATCCTGGCAAGGTATTTCAGCAGCTAGCTACAGGACCTCTGAGGCCTGGCTACTAAACCCCTCAGTGTCGGCATTTTTCATCTCCAAAATACAAGTAATAATCTACCTCCCTCTTTATGTTGCAGTGAAGATAAGTTAATTAACAGAACAATGCTTAACATATTAAGAACCCAATTTATGTCATCTATCATCAATAAAATCTGATATAAAAAGTCTGATAATGCCAGTGACAGCTCGAATCACACCTATCTTTTAAGATGAAATATATTTATCCTAAGCCTTGGGCAAGTTTCCTAGTCTAAGTCCATTTCCTCATCTGTAAAATAGGATTGTTATGAGGAACAAGTGAGCTAAAGTATTAGGTGGATTTATCACAGTGCTCAGTTACACAGAAAATACTCGTCTAGTAAGTACTACTCTTCTAAAATTTAAAATATTACTTACAATATTGTACCATTATTAATATCATATATTTGTGGAGCTCAAAGATATATACAGACAGTCCCAGACAGGATGGTTCAACTTATGATTTTTTGACTTTACAGTGGTGCAAAAGCGATACACATTCAGTAGAAACCAGAGTTGAAATTTTGACTTTTGATCTTTTCCCAGGCTAGTGATATGCAGTATGACACTCTCTAGATGCTGAGCAATGGCAGTGAGCCATAGCCCTGAGTCAGCCAGGTGATAATGAGGGTAAACCAGTACTATACTACACAGTGTAATATAGTTAATAAATTACGTGAGATATTCAACACTTTATTATAAAACAGGCTTTGTGTTAAATGATTTTGCCCAACTGTAGGCTAATGTAAATGTTCTGAGCATGTTTAAGGTAGGCTAGGCTAAGCTATGATGTCTAGTAGGTTAGCTACATTAAATGTATTCTGACTTATAATATTTCCAACTTATGATGGGTTTATTTTGACAGTCTCATTGTAAATTGAGGAGCATCTGCAAAACATGCTATGTTAGATGCTAGGATTAAAAAGCAATAAAGGCAGTCCTTATGCTAGATTGCATTTTATAGTCTACAAGCAAAATCAGGACATGCAAAATAGAGATGGGAGAGAAACTATTGCTACCAGAGGCATATGAGACTAAACAGTTTCAATCTCCATAATGACCAACCATAGTTTGAATGCTGGAGAATTTCAACACCAACAACTCGGTTGACCTAACTCTTAAAGACAGAGCAAAAATATTTAGCAAACCCATGAAAATTAAGTTTATTTGATATTTTAAGAGAAAGAAACACAGATTAGGCAAATATTCTATGGAAGAATAGCAGAGTTTTACCAACTTAATTAGCATATATAAGAAACTATTACCAGCAAAGAAAATTCTGTATGGAAGCTTAAAGCACGGTGGTTACTTATCAATTATGAATATAACAGTCTAATTCGTATTTTTTCCAACTTTTATTTTAGATTCAGGGGTATATATACAAGTTTGTTACCTAGTTATATTCTAAGATGCTTAGATTTGGGGTATGAATGATCCTGTCACCCAAATACTGAGTATAGTACCCAATAATTTTTCAATGCTTATTTATCTCCCTCTCTGCTCCCTCCAGTAGTCTCCAGGTTCTATTGTTCCCATCTTTACATCCATGAGTACCCAATGTTTAGCTCCCACTTACGAGTGAGGCCGTGGTATTTGGTTCTCTGTTCCTGCTTAATTTGCTTAAGATAATGGCCTCCAGTTGCATCTATGTTGCTGCAAAGGACATGATTTCATTATTTTTCATAGCTGTGTAGTATTGCATGGTGTACATGCACTGCATTTTCTTTATTCAGTCCAATGTTGATGGACACCTAGGTTGATTCCATATCTTATTGTGAATAGTGCTGCAATGAACAGGTGAGTGCATGATGTGCCTTTTTGGTAGAATAATTTGTTTTCTTTTGGATATATATCCAGTAAGGGGATTTCTGGGTCAAATGGTAACTCTGTTTTAAGTTATTTGAAACATCTCCAGACTGCTTTCCACAGTAGCTAAACTAGTTTATTTTCCCACCAACAGAGTATGTGTTCCTTTTTTCGACATGCTCACCAGCATCTGTTGTTTTTTTGAATTTTTAATAATAGTTATTCTGACTGGTGTGAGATGGTATCTCGTTGCGGTTTTGATTTGCATTTCCTGATGATTAATGATATGGAGCATTTTTTCATATGTCAGTTGGCCTCTTGTATCTTCTTTTGAGAAGTGTCTGTCCATGACTTTCGCCCATTTTTTGATGGGGTTATTTGTTTTTTGCTTGTTCAGTTGTTTAAGTTTCCTCTGGATGTTGGATATTGGACTTTTGTTGGATGCATCATTTGTGAATATTTTCTCCCATTCTGTAAGTAGTCTGCTTACTCTGTTGATAGTTTCTTTTGATGTGCAGAAGCTTTTTAGTTTAATTAGGTCCCACATGCCAATTTGTTTTTGTTGCCATTGATTTTGAGGACTTAGTCATAAATTCTTTCCCAAGGTAAATGTCTAGAACGCCCTATGTTTTCTTCTTGGATTATCATAGTTTGAGGTCTTACATTTAAATCTTTTATCTGTCACGAGTTAATTTTTTTTTTTTTTTTTTTTTTTTTTTGAGACAGAGGCTCACTCTGTTACCCAGGCTGGAGTGCAGTGGCACCATCTCGGCTCACTGCAACCTCTGCCTCCCAGGTTCAAGTGATTCTCCTGCCTCAGCCTCCCAAGTAGATGGGATTACAGGCACCTGTCACCATGCCCAGCCAATTTCTGTATTTCCAGTAGAGTCAGAGTTTCACCTTGTTGGCCAGGTTGGTGTCAAACTCTTGACCTCAGGTGATCCACCCTCCTCAGCCTCCCAAAGTGTTGGGATTACAGGCATGAGCCACTGCACCCAGCCAAGTTAATTTTTATATATAGTGAAAGCTAGGGGTCCAGTTTCATTCTTCTGCCTATGGCTAGCCAGCTTTCCTAGCACCACTTATTGGGTGGGGAGTCATTTCCCCATTGCTGATTTTTGTCCAATATGTTGAAGATCAGATGGCTATAGGTGTGTGACTTTATTGCTGGCTTCCCTATTCTGTTCCATTGGTGTATGTGTCTGTTTTTTTTACCAGAACCATGCTGTTTTGGTTACTGCAGCTCTGTAGTATAGCTTGAAATTGGGTAATGTGATACCTCCAGTTTTATTCTTTTTGCTTAGGACTGCCTTGGCTATTTGGGCTCTATTTTGGTTCCATAAGAATTTAAGGATTGTTTTTTTCTAATTCTGTGAAAAATGATATTGGTAGGAATTGCACGGAATCTATAGATTGATGACCATACTTTGGGCAGTATGGTCATTTCAACAACATTGACTCTTGTATCCATGAGCATGGAATGGAACGTTTTTCCATTTGTTTGTGTCATCCGTAATTTCATTTAGCAAGGTTTTGTGGTTCTCCTTGTAGAGATGTTCCACCTCCTTGGTTAGACACATTCCTACATAATTTTTGTATATGGCTGGCTATTGTAAATGGAATTGCATTCTTGATTTGGCGCTCAGCTTGAATGTTATTGGTTTATAGAAATGCTACTAATTTTTGTACAGTTATTTTGTATCCTGAAATTTTACTGAAGTCATTTATCAGTTCCAGCAGCCTCTTGGTGAAGTCTTTAGGGTTTTCTAGGTATAGAATCATATCCATGAAGTCATATAGTTTGACTTATTTTCCTATTTGGATGTCCTTTGTTTCTTTCTCTTGCTTGATTGTTCTGGCTAGGACTTCCAGTACTATGCTGAATAGGAATGGTGACAGTGAACATCCTTGTCTTGTTCCAGTTTGAAGGGAATGCTTCCAGTTTTTGCCTGTTCAGTATGATGTTGGCTATGGATTTGTCATAGATTGCTCTTATTATTTTGAGGTATATTCCTTCGATGACTAGTTTATTGAGGGTTTTCTTCATGAAGGGATGCTGGATTTTATTGAAAGCTTTTTCCATGTTCATAATATTTTTAACATATCATTATTTTGAAAGAAAAATAGAACACACCGTTTATCTACTATATTAACCTCTGTTAACAATCCTAGGGTGAGCTGAATCACTGGCTCTCATACCACTGCCACCTTCTGAAAACTCATCAATTTAAAGCATAAACAGTGACACCGTATTGATTCAGCCCACATCACTGACAGCAAATACCTCACTTGTTCAGAGAAGCAAGATGACTCAGAGAAGCCAACTGAAACCAAAAACTAAAGGAAGTAGTTGTCAGAGCAAAACCATAAGTAGCTTAGTAGGTTTAATATTCTTTAAAGCTGTTTATATATGTGCAATAAGTAAATAGATCCCCCTTTAAATCAAAGACTTCCCTTGACTACATGACATCACTTTCTCCATCCTAGTCTAACAGCTTTTTCTGAAAAATAATAACATTATACTGTGCTTCTTTTTCATGTTAATTATTTTGTTGTATATTTTGAAGACAAGCAATCTTAGAATTGTGTAACTCACATACACCTACACACATATATATTTCTTTTAAGGATCATGTCTATGTTTTTTCAAAAATCAGTCTTCATAACATAGCTGTCTTAGTCTGTTTTCTGTTGCTTATAATAGAACACCTGAAACTGGGTAATTTATAAAGAAAAGAAATTTCTTACAATTCAGGTGGCTTGGAAGTCCAAGGGCATGGCTCAGTGTCTGGTGAGAGGCTTCTTCCTGGTGAGGACTGTGCAGAGACCTGAGGCAGTGCAGACCATCACATGGTGAGGGGGCTGAGCATGCTAACGTGCTAGCTCAGGCCTCTCTTCCTCTTAGAAAGCCACCAGTTCCACTCCCATGATTGCCCATTAATCCATTAACCCATCAATTTATTAACTCATGAGTAGATGAATCCACTCAGGGGGCAGAGCACTCATGAACCACTCACTTCTTCAACGTTCCACCTCTCAATACTGCCACATAGGAAATTTGGTTTCCCACTCATGAAATTGAGGGGGGCACATTCAAAACACGGCAGTAACGAAGGCCTGAATGGCTTGACCATGCTGAACCATTTCC
This sequence comes from Pan paniscus, assembly GCF_029289425.2. NCBI lineage: Eukaryota > Metazoa > Chordata > Mammalia > Primates > Hominidae > Pan > Pan paniscus. Next base: position 172,118,182 of record NC_073252.2, on the reverse strand, counting down.
TGCATGGGAGCAGGAAAGAAAATTTACTCACAGAAGCAGTGAAAACCCTGGAATGTTGTGAAATTCTCTAGGACTAACCTGAAAAGCCCTTGTATCTGTGTTTTGTTTTGTTTTGTTTTGTTTGACCAGTGACAGCTTGTCTCTCCTTGTCCTTCACGCCTAAATATAGTGGACCAACCTGAGGAAGTAGGATCATAACCAATTTGGAGAGAAAAAAGGAGGGAATTTGGTCTAGGATCACCATTGCCCTGTAGAAATGAAGGGGAATTATTAGTTTCTGATATTTTGAAAATAGCTAATAAAATAGGAGTGTCTGTACAAAGATTTATGGTAAATAATGTACTCTCAGACATATTACTTAACTCTCACCATAACCTAAATATGACCAAGAAAAAATATTTATTTACCAGTAAAATAAAAAAACATAGTGAGGTTTTCGGTTTGGTTTGATTTTCTAGGAATTTCAGAGTAATTTTAAAAACAGAGTTGTCATTCTCTCAGGTAACACGAGATGATTTTATGTACTGGAAAGTTTCCTCTGAAAGTGTCACAGAATATTTAAATGACACCGAAGTTGTATAACATTTTACTGAGATGTCATCACAGTTAAAAGTTGCCTGTGTGAGTAAGGCTTACCATACTTCAGCAGGCTTTGTGTGAATGTGAACTCCTCTCACACCTCCAATTCCAATTACAGAGACTATCTGAAAAGGAATCAGGGACCTGGAGCGTAACCCAGTAGGGAGGTCACAACTGGGGAGGGGAGGAAATGGCCAAAATGAAAGGCAATGTCGTTGAAGGCAGGAAGAATTTTTTTTTTTTGCAACCGGGTCTTGCTCTCTTGCCCAGGCTGGAGTGCAGTGGTGTGACCATAGCTCACTTCAGCTTTGAACGTCTGGGCTCAAGCAATCCTTTCACCTCAGCCTCACAAGTAGCTGGGACTACAGGCACATGTCACCATGCACAGCTAATTAAAAAAAATTGTAGAGATAGGATCTCACTATGTTGCCCAGGATGGTCTTGAACTCCTGGCCGTAAGTTTAAATTAAATGTTAAGAATGGCATTGGGAGGCCGAGGCAGGCAAATCATGAGGTCAGGAGATCGAGACCATCCTGGCTAACATGGTGAAACCTCGTCTCTACTAAAAATATAAAAAATTAGCTGGGCATGGTGGCAGGCGCCTGTAGTCCCAGCTACTCGGGAGGCTGAGGAAGGAGAATGGTGTGAACCCAGGAGGTGGAGCTTGCAGTGAGCCGAGATCGCGCCACTGCACTCCAGCCTGGGTGACAGAGCAAGACTCCGTCTCAAAAAAAAAAAAAAAAAAAAACCATGGCAATACTTGACTTTGTAGTTGAAGTCTCAAAGAGTAGAACTGTGAATTCTAAAAACAGAACTTTAAAAATAGCTGTGAAAGAATGGAACAAAAATAGTTTTATAAGGCAGCTCCACTTACAGAATATTGTGTCATTGTGATCTCCAGTAGAGTAATTTTATTTTTCTTTTCTGAAGACCATGCAGGTGAGAGTAATAATCCACAGGGATGTATTTGATTTAGAAAAAGTCAAGACTGTTAGTACAAAACAAAGATTGGGGATATTATTGGTTTACACCTAAGGATTTCAACTAAAGAATTTCATTAGATGTGCAGGAGAGAAAAAGTAGTATCTTTTTCATACCAATTGCGAAGCTGACAATTGGTGAATGACACCTATAACAAAAGACAGATTAACGAGAAAGGCATAACAAAATTTTTTAACCAAAATTTTATGTGACACGGGAAACTTCAGAAATGACGACCTGAAGACTTAGGAAAAGCTGTGTATTTTTATGCCTAGGTTTGCTAAAGAATGGACAGTCACACAGAAGTCTGATTGTCCAGCCGGGCCAACATGGTCAAACCTCGTCTCTACTAAAAATACAAAAATTAGCTGGGCGTGGTGGCGGGCACCTGTAATCCCAGCTACTCGGGAGGCTGAGGCAGGAGAATTGCTTGAACCCAGGAGGCGGAGCTTGAGGTGAGCTGAGGTCATGCCGCTGCACACTCCAGCCTGGGCAACACAGTGAGACTCCGCCTCAAAAAAAAAAAAAAAAAAAAAAAAGAAGCCTGATTGATCAAAAAGGATATGATCAATAAACTGCGGGGAACTTAGCAAGGCCTGTTTGTTCAGATTCTGTTCTGGCTGTATGTACCTTCTTTCTTTTTCTCTGGATTTAAGGTGTCCCAGAAAGTCTTCATTCTCCACATGGAGGGAGAGAGAATGATTTTTATGGCCTGGGAGAGAAGGTTGGAGAAAGTCAGAGAGTGAGCTTTCTGCTTATGCCAAGGTGCCATATTTTGGGGTATCATGTTCTAAGCCCTCATATATATTAAAAACAATTGCCCGCTTATGGAGCCAACTTTGAAACAATATGAACTATTTTCTGATGTCCTTACAAATTGGTGTAATATGCCATATGGGAGTTCATCTAACCCTTGGTGATTTACATAAACCTGGAACTAACCTCATATTTCCATTTGCTACAGAAGTCTAGAGCCATTCCACAGTCGTTGGCTAATTTCTGGACAGCTTACTATCTCCTAACTTCCTCTGCTTCTTGGGCTCGTTTCTCGTTTATATTGGGGTCAACATGAGGTGCTACCAGATATAAAACAGCTCCTTTACTGTGTTTGCCAAAAATTGAAACAAAGCATTTATAAGCACAATAGACTTTCCTGATGACTGTAGAGACAGGGGGCAAAAGCTCATCACTTATATTGTCCTGTCCCCCAAGTCCATTTTTATCACTCACCACCAGAAGTTTCTCTCCTGGCTCTTTCTCTGCAGCACCTGCTTTTTGATTTTGCTGGCCTGTCTCTTCTCTGCTCCCACCTTTTATTCCACTCCCCTCCCCAGTCCTTCTCAGTAGCAAAACAACACATTCCTCCTTTTACCTCATGTGTAGTGGTTCCCCTTTCCTCTGAAGTCACCAGCTGACACACTCCCAGCATTTATGAACACAGATTCTAAACAGAAACCGTTCACAGAAAGGAATTCTGGACCGAATATTAGAATAATATGTTCTTAACAGCATTACATTATGCCTGGTTTTGAGTGAGACAAATTTAGCATGATCATGATTGGTGAAAATCATTGGGATGAAAAAAATGACTTCTCAAAATTGTATCTCATTAGTCCTCAGCAAGCAAGTGAGGCATCTTTCTCTCTACTTTACAGATGAGAGTTCTAAGGCAATAAAATGTCAGAAAATTTCCCTAAGATGACTCCAGGAATAAGGAATGGAGCCTGTAAAAACACTCTTTGGGAGGCCGAGGCAGGTGGATCACATGAGATCAGGAGTTTGAGACCAGCCTGGCCAACCTGGTGAAACCCCATCTCTACTAAAAATACAAAAATTACCTGGGCGTGGTGGTGGGCAACTGTAGTCCCAGCTACTCGGGAGGCTGAGGCAGAAGAATCACTTGAACCAGGAGGCGGAGGTTGCAGTGAGTCAAGATCGCGCCATTGCACTCCAGCCTGGGCAACAGAGCGAGACTCTGTCTCAAACACACACACACACACACACTCAGTTCTAATTGGCTTCTAGTCACACACATTTTACAATGCCTTCTATGCTAACAAAAATCAACACAACACAATTCTCTGAACATCTATAATACACACAGTTGAAACTTGACTATATTCTGTTTTGGATTACTTTTCTTGAGTCTTTTCTTCTTAATAAGACAATAAGTTCTTTCAGGACCAACACTAATCAAGGAACATCTTATTTCCTATCCTCAAGATTAATAACCAGTCACCATATTCAACAAACAATTTGGAGTTTAATTTCATAATTTTCTTATGCTAACTTTATAATTCTGTGAATAATATGATCAAACCACCTCATATAGCTCTTAGAATAAAGGCACCTTTACTGATATTGTTAAAAAATAAAATTACAACAAGTTTGGTTTTAAGATGTAATTAGCTGTTATTAGTGATTCTAGAACTGGGCAATATCTCATTCTATAAAACAGAATGCGTGCTCTGGTTTATAGGTTGGCTTTATAGGCAGAAAAGGGCTGAAGAAAGCAGAAACAAGGAACAAAAGCAGATTGGTCATTTCAAAGTTACTTTACTTATAGGGTTAACACAGAAGGGGCTTCCTTATCATGCTGGCTCAGGTAAAATGAGCCCCTTCTGCTTAGTTGCTGTGAATCTTCTCATTTCTGGAAACCTTGCCGTTTCAAAGTTTAGTGTAATTGTGCATGACACCTAGCATGAGTGACTTCATTGTCTGCTGGAGCCCAGTGTAGGAGCTCGGTTTAAACAATGAAATCGCCTCCCATATACTTTGCTTAATAATCTCTTTAAACTATCAGGAACCAGGATTAAAACGAGATGAATAAACATTTGAGCAAATTATTTGGGTGCATCATCACTCAGAATTAAGCTTTAGCAAAATGCTGTGAAATGTAGTTTTACAGACTAAAATCCAGAAAACTCCATTTACCCCTTATGTTGTTTTAGGTTTCCCCAGGAGCTCTTTTTCCCAAAGCTGTTTACTTTGATTCTTCTTTCTGGAGCCTAGAGGCCTCTCCTTCTACCTATCTAAGAGTTTAGTCAAGTAAAGCCACTTAGTTAAAAAGGAAGAAGAAAAAAAAAATACAGGTTTAAGGTAACAGCTATAAACCCCTAATGGTGGTACCTGTCTCTTTTCTTTCTGTCTGGGAAAAAGGAAAGGAAGGAGACATAGTGTTTAAGAGGATGCTGAGACTATTATCTTACTGCTAGTGAGTTATTCTTTGGCTTTTATTACGACTTTTTTTGCACCCCGCTCCCCGCCTCCCCGGCACTGTAGCTTTAAAGCTTATTTTTTTCAGAATTTAGATATTGTAGTGCACTTACATCTTCCTCTGCTATACTGCAAGCTTCTAGCACTATTAATTGGTCATTCAAATACATTTGTGGAATAATGGATGAATAAGTACCAATTCTGTTACAATGAAATTACTGAAGGAGGTATCTTGGTTTTCCTCTATAATTTGTATTCTAATATTCAGTCAAAGTAGTTTGTTAAATAAATTAGAAAGAATTGATCTTCAACCATGGTAATTAACATCTAGCTCTAGATGAAGGATTTCTGTCTGGCAATCCGTGTTTCATTAAGTTTTATCAACTTATCACCAAATAATGTGAACCCTCATTTTTTGTACAGGTTGAACATCGCTTATCTGAAGCACTTACAGCCAGAAGTGTTTCGGATTTCAGATTTTTTTGGATTTTGGAATACTTTCATATACATCATGAGATTTCTTGGGGAGGAGACCCAATTCTAAACATAAAATTCATTTATGTTTCATATACACCATATACACATAGACTGAAGGTAATTTTATACAATATTTTAAATAATTTTGTTGGCACTCAAAAAGTTTCCATTTTGAAACATTTCAGATTTCAGATCTTTGGATTAGGGATTCTCAACCTGTAACAACTTTTCTCTGATATTCTGGCAATGCTCCCACAGCCACAAAAGCCAGCTGTGTTGGTTTGATTAGAGGAACTTATTTTAACAATTGTTTTCTTGACATGTAGCCCAGAGAAGTAAAGTGAGCTGCCTAGCTCATTACACAATAATTACAAAAATAATGCTTAGCTTTTCTTGAAAGAGTATCCAGGTGCCAGCCTGAGTGTGTGGAATACAGGTGATGATTAATAAATACAGGAGTGAATAAATAAAAGCCACAATTGGCTGTAGGTGTTAAACAAACACTTTTTCATCAATTTTAGCCACCAGCATCACCAGCCTGAAATAGCATTAAGAATCCATCCAAGTCAATCAGAAGCAACCAAAAATCTTTAGCTCTGCAGGACAGAAAGAAATATTTCTTTAAGTAACTTCCTTCCTAAAACACACACACACTCACACACACACACACACACACACGCACGCACGCACACATAAACAATATCTGGTTCTTTTTTCTGGTCACTTTCACTTAATTTCAATTAAAAATTTATAATTTTTAATTGCAGCCAGGTTTCTTAATTTTAACTCCAGGTTTCTTATCAGGGAATACTTTCCAATAAGTCTCCCTCATGGAGAGATTGAGGTTATTAAGTTCCCTCAGAGGGGACCCGAACATTCTCCAGCATTCTTCAGGACAACTAACAATATCCTGGACATTCAGATGCCCCATGCAAGATCACAATTAGGTTTCTTATCCTCCACCTAGTTTTCTGGGCTAAATTACAAGGGATGCAGTATGGTTGATGAAAATACAAAAGCTGTCAATTAGAATTTTCACACACACACCTCACAGCACATGGCAAAACACACTCTCCAAGCATTGTTGCCTTTCTCTAAGGGTGCAGCCAGCACTCTCCAGGGTGCTTAGGGAGAGCACCCCTCTCAGAAGACTAGTAAGAAGGAAAAAACCGTAGTAGGAGCCTGATGTTGATTTAGTTATCACTGAATTTGAATACCTCTTTTCAATGCTGGAAAAGATAATCGTGATACAAGGATAAATTCTCCTCAGGGCTTCTCCTGGTAGAAGGCAAAGTGCTACTCTTCCCTTCTCGCAGTCTGCCTAATCCCTACATCTATATTTTAAGGTACAGAAAGACTGATTGTTCTCCTGCCTTGGAATATTCCTAATAGATACACAATCATAATAGGCAAAACTAGGGGCAAACATTTGGAAATGCTCAGAGAAGGCAATTTATGATAGGTAATTAACAACTCTGGCCATTGGCAGAGGCTAAAAAGTTCAAGTGCAGAGACCTGTTGTAGGATGATGTCCTGTCTGCCTTTGACATAGAAAGGATTACACAGAGCCTGCAGGGGAAAAAAAGTGTTGTATTTATATGGCCTCAGTTGCCCATTACAGCAGATTGAGACATATGGGCAGCACATCAGCACCTCGAACAACTGGTCTCCAAATGTATCCTTTTCACAGATACTATGGCTCAAAAAGCATAAGCTTTACACGATTCTTTAAGAATAGATCTATCATTATCTTGAAGTGGAACATCAGAGAGACATCAATTTTATGTCTCTCACTTACCTGGAGTTCAAAGTATTGCAATAGTTCCCTTTCTTTACCGTAAGAAATTGCTGCAGGTCAACCCTAAGGTTTCCTTACATGAAGTAAATTTAACAGTTAGGGGTTTAGATTTAGCTCATGAACTAGATGTTCATGTTAACCATTGTATCAAGTTGGAATTACTTGCTGCTGGAAAACAAACTGCTCTAACTGTTCAGAGCTAACAATGAGATTTGTCAAAAATCTGTCCCATCAATGACAATGAAAATCACATTAAGAAGTCACTCTGCTTCTGGTTCTGCAGATGTAGTTTTCTGCATATCATAAAATAAATCTATGGAAGTCATCAAGGAATATGTAATACTCTGATGAAATTAAGAGATCATTTAAAAATTATTGACTGATTTTGTTTTGCTAGATTTTATTCAAAAAGTGTTCTAACCTGTTTAGTTGGTAATTAAAATAATCTATTTTGGCTTAACTCTCTAATTTCACTTCTCTAAAACAAGGCACATGATTTTTCTCTGTAAATGTACAATTACCAGTTGAAACTGCATTAAGCTTTTAAGCTAATGAATTTAATTTGGTGCTTTGGTATAGTTATTTACTAAGCAGTTTAACATCAAGTTATGGAAACATGAAGACACCTGTAACAAGTCCATAGTAATAGCAAAGCTACCCCAAACTGATCTGAAATATCAGCTCCTGTTTTTTCGAAACTAATGTATTTTCACACTTGGAGTAAAATTGCCTGTTTTACATCCATCTTATTGAATTAAATATGAGCAAGGGGAGAGGGCTGCATTTTAATGAAAGAGGCCATCAAACAGAGCCCAAACCCTGAGGTTCCTTCATCTCTTCACCACACAGTGTTCCTTCATCACAAATGGCAATCAGATTTTTAAAAAATCAGGAGAGGGAATTGAAAGAACTGCACCTAAGGCAACAGGATTTTTGAACAATAGAGAGAAATCACCTGGGAAACATTAGATCCTTGTTGTCAGAATCTGGGGGTCACAAAGGAAGTTGTATAAAAGAGGCCTGTCGGGACACATGGATAAAGTAGACTAGAAAGAACATATGGGAAGTGTGTGAGAGGAATCAGTCTGTCTCAATTAATTACTGTCATTTTATGTACACAGATGGACAAAAGAAAATAGGAGACTGGTTGCTTTGATATGCAAAAAGGCCCCTACACAGTTGTAATAGTTGCCAAGCTTCTTGATTACCATTATGGTGTTGAGTTGAAATATTTCACTTCAAAAATATTTTCCTACTCTCAAATCTTTTGTGTAAAGAGGTGGCAAAAAAAGAAGAGAAAAACAGAAAACAGCAAGCTAGGCCACTAGGGGAACGATGTTGAACAAGATCTAGTCTATATGTGAGGAATTCACAGTTTTAGGAGGAAAATGTGATCTTTAGAAAGATGAATTAAGATATGACATGGTAAATGCTGTTACAGAGATGTGAGCAAAATACCAATGGAGGACGGATGGAGCAAGAATGGATCTTGAAGGAGGCTGGAATTCTCACAGCATTTGAAATGGATAGTGAAGTAATAATAGCAATTTGCCAGGAAAAAAAAATTCAGGTGTGGTATTCCAGTCTGGAAGGTCGGTCCTAATGTCTGGCATTTGCCAGATGAGATAGTCAATAAGAAAATAACATAAAGTGCAAGAGAAATACAAATGCAGGAGAGGCAGTGAAGTCTGGTAGCAGCCTGAACAAACAGTTTCCTCTACTAGCCAGCTGGGGCAGTGGTTCTCCAACTTTAGTGTGAATCAGAATCACCTGGACTAAAGTGTCTGGGCTTCAATAGCTCTGAGATGGGATCAAAGGTTTTGTTATGCTAACAAGTTCTCAGGAAATGTTGATTCTCCTGATCCAGGGACCACCCTGTGAGATCCTGAAATAGGGTGCTGGAGCTTCATCTTGGAAACAACAGAGAAATGATAGAGAACTTCATGGGAGAGATATCCATATCATTGGCTTTGGTTTACAGTGTGAGATACGACTAGAGTATGGGACACTAGTAACAGGAAAATCGATTAGGGACTATTATATTTTCTAATTGAGAGAAAAATGAGGGCTTCCCATCACAATCACTTCTGGGAAGAAGAAGAATAGCTAAGAACTATTTCTCAGGTGGAAGCTATGGGATTTGGCATCCTCCTGTATTTGAGAAAAAGAAAGAAGTGAGAAATGACACAGTACCATACAAAGGGCATTAATTGATGTGTAGAGTATAACACACTGGAGCAGTTCTCAAGAAGGAGGAGTTGTACGACTTCCAGTTCTAGCAATATTTCCTTATATAGAGCTTTAAAAACATTTGTGTACAATGCTGAACTCTTTTAAAAAAAACAAATCTTCTTGACACACAGGTGTGGCATAGTGTCAAATACTAACCAGAGGTTAAATAGGATGCATAATTAAAACATGTTGGATTTGGGCTGCAAGAGGTCATTGTCTTCCTAATTAAAAGAGTTTCCTTCAATGGGAGAAAATAAACTGTAATCAGTTGGAGATTGCATGGGATTTAAGAAAGTAGACACATCAAGTGTGACTGACCTCTTAAGAAATGTGATAAGGAATAGGAAGGACACAGGAACTTGATATAATGGTTGGATCAAAAGAAATTGGTGGTTTCTGTTTGAGGATAAGTGGGACTTTTATCATGTTTCAAGGCAAATGCACGTGTAAAAGAAATATTCAATTTTTTTTTCAAAATTCTTAAAATTAGATATCACCAATCAAGCAAGATCATAAGTAGGCATGAGGATAAAAAATATGTCAGCTGGCTCTCTAGATTCCTCCCCTCTGGGCAGGGCATGTCTGAAAGAAAGGCAGCATCCCCAGTCAGGGGCTGATAGATACAACTCCCATCTCCCTGGGACAGAGCACCTGGGATAAGGGGCAGCTGTGTGCACAGCTCCAGCAGACTTAAATGTTCCTGCCTGCCAGCTCTGAAGACAGCAGCGGATCTCCCAGCACAGTGCCTGAGCTCTGCTAAGGGACAGACTGCCTTCTCAAGTGGGTCCCTGACCCTCGTGCCTCCTCACTGGGAGACACCGCCTCCCAGCAGGGGTCAACAGATACCTCATACAGGAGAGCTCCAGCTGGCATCTGGCAGGTGCCCCTCTGGGATGAAACCTCCAGAGGAAGGAGCAGCCAGCAATCTTTGCATTCTGCAGCCTCTACTGGTGATACCCAGGCAAACAGGGTCTGTAGTGGACCTTCAGCAAACTCCAGCAGACCTACAGAAGAGGGGCCTGACTATAGAAGGAAAACTAACAAACAGAAAGCAATAACATCAACATCAACAAAAAGGATGCCCATGCAAAAACCGCATCCAAAGGTCATCAGCATCAAAGATCAAAAACAGGTAAATCCAAGAAGACAAGGAAAAAGCAGCGCAAAAATGCTGAAAATTCAAAAAAACAGAATGCCTCTTCTCCTCCAGAGGATCACAACTCCTCGCCAGCAAGGGAACAAAACTGGATGGAGAATGAGTTTGACAAATTGACAGAAGTAGGCTTCAGAAGGTGGGTAATAACAAACTCCTCCAAGCTAAAGGAACATGTTCTAACCTAATGCAAGGAAGCTAAGAACCTTAATAAAAGGTTACAGGAACTGCTAACTGGAACACTTAGTTTAGAGAAGAACATAAATGACCTGATGGAGCTGAAAAACACAGCACGTGAACTTCATGAAGCATACACAAGTATCAATAGCCGAATCAATCAAGTGGAAGAAAGGATATCAGGGATTGAAGATCAACTTAATAAAATAAAGCATGAAGACAAGATTAGACAAAAAAAGAATGAAAGGAAGGAACAAAGCCTCCAAGAAATATTGGACTATATGAAAAGACCAAACCTACGATTGATTGGTGTACCTGAAAGTGATGAGGAGAATGGAACCAAGTTGGAAAACACACTTCAGGATATTATCCAGGAGAACTTCCCCAACCTAGTAAGACAGGCCAACATCCAAATTCCGGAAATACAGAGAACACAACTAAGATACTCCTCAAGAAGAGGAACTCCCCCGTCTCTACTAAAAATAGAAAAAATTAGCCGGGTGTGGTGGCGGGCGCCTGTAGTCCCAGCTACTCGGGAGGCTGAGGCAGGAGAATGGCGTGAACCCAGGAGGCGGAGCTTGCAGTGAGCTGAGATCGGGCCACTGCACTCCAGCCTGGGCGAAAGAGCAAGACTCCGTCTCAAAAAAAAAAAAAAAAAAAAAAAAAAAAAAAAAAAAAAAAAAAAGAAGAGGAACTCCGAGACACATAATCATCAGATTCACCAAGGTTGAAATGAAGGAACAAATGTTAAGGGCAGCCATAGAGAAAGGCCAGGTTACCCACAAAGGGAAGCCCATCAGACTAATAGCGGATCTCTCTGGAGAAACCCTACAAGCCAGAAGAGAGTGGGGGCCAATATTCAACATTTTTAAAGAAAAGAATTTTCGACCCAGAATTTCATATTCAGCCAAACTAAGCTTCATAAGTGAAGGAGAAATAAAACCCTTTACAGACAAGCAAATGCTGAGGGATTTTTGTTACCACCAGGCCTGCCTTATAAGAGCTCCTGAAGGAAGCACTAAATATGGAAAGGAAAAACTGGTACCAGCCACTCCAAAACACATACCAAAATATAAAGACAAACAACACTATGGAGAAACTGCATCAACTAATGAGCAAAATAACAAGCTAGCATCAAAATAACAGGATCAAATTCACACATAACAATATGAACCTTAAATGTAAAAGGGCTAAATGCCCCAGTTAAAAGACACAGACTGGCAAATTGGATAAAGAGTCAAGACCCATTGGTGTGCTGTATTCAGGAGACCCATGTCACGTGCAAAGACACACATAGGCTTAAAAGAAAGGGATGGAGGAATATTTACCAAGCAAATGGAAAGCAAAAAAAAAGGAGGGGTTGCAATCCTAGTCTCTGATAAAACAGACTTCAAACCAACAAAGATCAAAAAAGACAAAGAAGGGCATTACATAATGGTAAAGGGATCAATGCAACAAGAAAAGCTAACTATCATAAGTATGTATGCACCCAATACAGGAGCACCCAGGTTTATAAAGCAAGTTCTTAGAGACCTACAAAGAGACTTAGACTCCCACACAATAACAGTGGGAGACTTTAATGCCCCACTGTCATTATTAGACAGATCAACGAGACAGAAAATTAACAAAGATATTCAGGACTTGAACTCAGCTCTGCACCAAGTGGACCTTACAGACATCTATAGAACTCTCCACCCCAAATCAACAGAATATACATTCTTCTCAGCAGCACATCACACTTATTCTAAAATTGGCCACATAATTGGAAGTAAAACACTCCTCAGCAAATGTAAAAGAACAGAAATTATAACTGTCTCTCAGACCACAGTGCAATCAAATTAGAACTCAGGATTAAGAAACTCACTCAAAACCAGATAACTACATGGAAACTGAACAACCTGCTCCTGAATGCCTACTGGATAAATAATGAAACTAAGGCAGAAATAAATAAGTTCTATGAAACCAATGAGAACAAAGACACAACATACCAGAATCTCTGGGACACAGCTAAAGCAGTGTTTAGGGGGAATTTATAGCACTAAATGTCCACATGAGAAAGCAGGAACGATCTAAAATTGACACCCTAACATCACAATTAAAATAACTAGAGAAGCAAGAGCAAACAAATTCAAAAGCTAGCAGAAGAAAAGAACTAACTAAGATCAGAGCAGAACTGACAGAGATAGAGACATGAAAAACCCTTCAAAAAAAAATCAATGAATCCAGGAGTGGTTTTTTGAGAAGATTAACAAAATAGACCACTAGCCAGACTAATAAAGAAGGAAAGAGAGAAGAATCAAATAGACACAATAGAAATGATAAAGGGGATATCACCACTGATTCCACAGAAATATAAACTACCATCAGAGAATACTTTAAACACCTCTACACAAATAAACTAGAAAATCTAGAAGAAATGGTAAATTCCTGGACACATAAACACCCTCCCAACCTCCCAAGACTAAACAAGGAAGAAGTCAAATCCCTGAATACACCAGCAACAAGTTCTGAAATTGAGCCAGTAATTAATAGCCTACCAACCAAAAAAAGCCCATGTCCAGACAGATTCACAGCCAAATTCAAAGAGGAGCTGGTACCACTCCTGAAACTATTCCAAACAATAGAAACAAAGAGGGACTCCTCCCTAACTTTTTTTATGACTCCAGCATCATCCTGATACCAAAACCTGGCAGAGACACAACAACAACAACAAAAAGAAAGTTTTAGGCCAATATCCCTGATGAACATCAATGCGAAAATGCTCAATAAAATACTGGCAAACTGAATCCAGCATTACATCAAAAAGCTTATCCACCATGATCAAGTTGGCTTCATCCCTGGGATGCAAGGCTGGTTCAACATACACAAATGAATAAACGTAAGCCATCACATAAACAGAACCAATGACAAAAACCACATAAGTCTCTCAGTAGATGTAGAAAAGGCCTTCAACACCCTTTCATGCTAAAAACACTCAATAAACTAGGTATTGATCGAACATATCTCAAAATAATAAGAGCTATTTATGACAAACCCATAGCCAATATCATACTGAATGGGCAAAAGCTGGAAGCATTCCCTTTGAAAACTGGCACAAAGGCTGGGCGTGGTGGCTCATGCCTATAATCCCAGCACTTTGGGAGGCCAAGACGGGCAGGTCACAAGGTCAGGAGTTCAAGGCCATCCTGGCCAACATGGTGAAACCCTGTCTCTACTAAAAATACAAAAAATTAGCTGAGCGTAGTGGCGAGTTCCTGTAATCCCAGCTACTCAGGAGGCTGAGGCAGGAGAATTGCTTGAACTCTGGAGGCAGAGGTTGCAGTGAGCCGAGATTGTGCCATTTCTCTCCAGCCTGGGCAACAGAGTGAGACTCCATCTCAAAAAAAAAAAAAAGAAAAGAAAAGGAATTTTAAAATATGTATCATTCTTTTTAACCAATGGCTCTGGACCAACTGGCATGCAAGTGCAAAAAAATGAACCTAGACATAAACCTTTCACTCTTTGCAAAAAACTCAAAATAGATCAGAGACCTAAATGTAAAACATAAAATTATAAAGTTCCTAGAAGATAACATAGGAGAAAATCTAGTTGATCTTGGGTTTGGTGATGAGTTTTTATCTACAACCCCAAAGGCACAATTCATGAAAGAAAGAAATGATAAGCTGGATTTGATTAAAATTAAAAATGCCTGCTCTATTAAAGCCCACTGCCAAGAAAATGAAAGATAAGCCACAGACTGGAAAAAAATATTTGCAGAAGACATACCTAACAAAAGGCTGTTACCCAAAATATACAAAGAAGTCTTAACATTCAAAGATATGAAAACAAACAGTAAAAATGGGCCAAAGACCTTAACAGACATCTTACCAAAGAAGACATATAGATGGTAAATAAGCATAAGAAAAGATGCCTTACAGTATAAGTCATCAGAAAAATGCAAATGAAAACAACAACGAGATACACACCTATTAGAATAGCCAAAATTCAGAACACTGACAACACCAAATGCTGAAAAGTTTATAAAGTAATAGGAACTCTCATTCACTGATGGTGGGAATGCAAAATGGGACAGATGCTTTCAAAGACAGTTTGATAGTTTCTTACAAAACTAAACGTGGTTACTGTACAATCCGCAATCATGCTGCTTCGTATTTAGCACAAAAAATAAAAAACTTTTATCCACACAAGAACCTATGCATGGATGTTTATAGCTGGTTTATTCATAATTACCAAAACTTGGAGGCAATTAAGATGTCCTTCAGCAGATGATGGATAAATAAACTGCTGTACCTCCAGATAATGGAATATTATTTGGTGTTAAAAAGAAAGAAACTACCACGCCATGAAAAGACATAGAAGAAATTCAGATGCACATTACTAAGTAAAAAAAAAGCCAATCTGAAAAGGCGACATATTGTATGATTCCATACTATATATTACCAATATAACATTTTGGTAAAGACAAATTATACAGACAGTAAAAAGTAAAAGGCAAAATTATAGAGACAGTAAAAAATCTGGAAAGGCTATATACTGTATGATTCCATACTGTATGTTACCAATATAACATTTGGTAAAGGCAAAATTATAGAGACAGTAAAAAGAATAGTTGTTGCCAAGGGGTTTGGGGAAGGAGGGATGAATAGGTGGAGAACAGAGGATTTCTAGGACAGTGAAAATACTCTGTATGATACTATAATAATGGATACATGTCATTCATATCCACATTTGTCCAAACTCATAGAACGTCCAACACCAAAAACAAAATTAAAAAAACACCCTAAAATATAGACTCTGAGTGACGATAATGTATCAATGTAGTTCCATCAGTTGTAATAAATGTACCACTTTGGTGGAGGACTTTGATAATGAGGGAGCTATCATGTGTGTGGGCAGGAGGTATATGAGATAACTCTGTACCTTCCTCTCAATTTTGCTGTGAAGCTTAAACTGCTCTAAAAATTGTCTATAATTTAAAAAACATTGAAAAAAATAAAAATTTACTCTCTTCGATTCAGCTATTCTATTTCTGAGAATTTAACTGTGATTGTCTTTTGATGTGTCAACCTGGCTAGATTACAGTTCCCACTTACAAACACTTAGGTAGGTGATGCTATGAAGATATTATTTTTTAGATGTGATTAAGGTTTGTAATAAATTGGCTCTAGTAAGGGAAATTATTGAATATCATAGGTAATATGTGTAAGTCTTATTCAATCAGTTAAAATTAAATGCAGAGTTAGGCTTCTTTGAAGAAGCATTTCTGCCTGTAGGTACCAGTTTCCCCCCTCCCCTCCCCTCCCCTCCCCTCCCTCCCTTCCTTCCTTATTTTTTCTATACAGAGTCTGGCTTTGTTGACCAAACTGGCCTGGAACTCCTGGCTTCAAGCAATCCTCCTGATGAAGTCAGATATTATAAAGGAAGAGATAAGCACTCTGAATTTTCAAATACTTTTTGGTACTAAGGTCTAATAACTTGCCTTTACTCAAGTTACAGTTTGTGAGACATTATATAGAGTGACTAGTAAATGATTACCATAACAAGCACAATCAGTCAGCAAGATAAATACATAGAAAGCACAGATAAGATAGTTACTATGATTCTGCTTGGTGAACAACTGCCTGAAATTAGATTTTCAGCAGAATTTTTTTCTATCAAAATGAACCATAATTTAAGTGGTTATAATAGGCATATATTTTAATGCTTGTATATCTGACTTCTATACAAAATTAATGCTTCTCACTACCCCGTTATTCTCATCACCCCATTTGTGAGTGTTCTGGCAGGTCTTTGCATATGCCTCTGAACATATCTTTCTTCTCTCCTAAGCTATCAGAGGAGTCAGGGAAAAAAAGATATAGATGAAATAAGAGCTATATACCCATGAGATGATTTAAGTAGTTAAATCAATATGGAGTATATACAGAGAAAGGTATGAAATGAATTCCCCACTTTCTTCTATGATTTGGTCAATGAAGATAAAAACTTGGTAATATACCTTAGTCCTAGCTGCCACATTCAGTTGCTTAATATCTAATCTATTATCACTACTTAAAACATATTTTGTATACCCATTTATAGACACATCAAATCTAAAGCAAATAGCTCAATAGCAGAAACCACTGTTTTATGTTTTCTAAGAATTATACTACCCTTCTTTGTTTATCAAAAGATTTACTGGGCAAATATGTATATATGCATAGGAATATTGATATATCTCAATAGGTCAAATCCACAAATACGTAATTTAAAGGCACAAGAATCTTGATAACAAAGATTCACAACACAACATCAGTGTTTGGTATCCAGATACCAAATTCTGCTTGCCTTCTGTCTCTGGATCATGGAGTGACTACAGATTTTCAGATCTGGAAGGACTAGAAGTTTGGAAGATTCTGAGATCATAAAGCAGGGTTTAGGTTAAGAATGTCATGCAATGCATCTGTATGCCTCCCTCCCCCAGTGCTCCTTGGGGCACCAGGTCCTTTGAAAGGGCATCATCCTGGTGAGGGTATGCTCTTTGGTAAGCAATCCTGAACTCTATGAGATCATAATCATCATTTTATACAAAAATTCTGGAAGAAGTCAATAAACTTTGGCAATGTGCTATGGGCATATGAGCTTATTAGAGAAAATGTAGTGATTGTGAAGGGCTGATGACAATTCTGAATCCTCTTCTTTATGGCCATCTGTTTTCATTTATATTCAGTTGTTCATCTGTTATTCATTCAAGAAGGTTTATTAGTAGCCTAGACATATTTAAGTAGTTGAATCATTGAGTCTACATAGAAAGTTAATAATATGAAGCTGAATCATTGAATCTACGTAGAAAGTTAATAATATACTCAATGATCAGTGATATGGTTTGGCTATGTCCCCACCCAAATTTCATCTTAAATTGTAGTTCCCATAATTCCCACATGTTGTGGGAGGAATGTGGTGGGAGGTAATTGAATCATGGGGACAATTACCTCCATGCTGTTCTTGTGATAGTGAGTGAGTTCTTACGAGATCTGTTGGTTTTATAAGGGGCTTTTCCCCTCCTTCACTTTGCACTTCTCCTTGCTGCTGCCATATGAAGAAGGACATGCCTGCTTTCCCTTCCGCCATGATTGTAAGTTTCCTGAGGCCTCCCTAGCCATGCTGAACTGTGAGCAAATTAACCTCTTTCCTTTATAAATTATTCAGTCTTTATTATGTCTTTATTAGCTGCGTGAGAACGGACTAATAGAGTCAGAAAAGATTAAAGTTAAAAGATAAAAGATTATATTCTGCTTGTTATATATTCTGCATGTATATATGTGTACTAGAACTGGAACATTTTGTTATAGTATCATAAATGGATAAAGACAATGAGGATATGGAGCAACTATACTCTCACACGCTGCTGATAGGAATTGTACGACTACTTTCGGAAACAGCTTGGCAGTTTCTTTGAAATTTAAGTATACACTTACCTCCTAGAAATTTACTCGAGAGACTTGTATACTTCAAATCAAAAATAAAATTCTAAGCCCCCAAACATTCTGAATGGACCTCTCCTCTCAGCCAAGGGCATTCCAAAGTTAACCTGTAAAACTAGTTCAGGCCATGATGGGAAGGAGAAGTCAGACGTGCCTCAATACCATTAACATCAACACAGACCTTAAAACTGATAGAAAAGGCTCTTTAAGTCTGATAAGAAACATTTACAGTCTATTCTCTCTGAAGCCTGCTACCTGGAGGCTTCATCTGGACGATAAAACCTTGGTCTCCACAACCCTTTATTGTAACCCAGACATTTCTTTCTACTGATTCCAGGTCTTTATTTTAATTTTACTTTTCTTAAAACTCCCACGACAGATTAGATTCCAGGTCTTTATATAACTCAACCAACTGCCAATCAGAAAAATCTTTGAATCAGTCTATGACCTGGAAGCCTCCACATCCTGTTGTCCTACATTTCGGGACCAAACCAATGTACATCTTACATGTACTGATTGATGTTTTTTGTCTCCCAGAAATGTGTAAAATCCAGTTGTAGCCTATCACTTTGGGCACATGTCATCAGGACTTTCTGAGGCTGTGTCAGGGGCGCGTCCTTAACTTTGGCAAAATAAACTTTTAAATTGATTAAGACTTGTCTCAGGTACTTTTTGGTTTACAATACCAATGTTAATAGCAGCTTTATTTCTAAAAATCAAAAATTGGAAACAATCCAAATGTCATCAACAAGTGAATGGATAAACAAATTATGGTACATCCATGTGTGACGTACTATTTGGCAATAAAAAGATATGAATGCATGCAACAATGTGGATAAATCTCCACATCATTGTGCTGAGTACACACTGTATGATTTCATTCATACAAAACTCAAGAAAATGAAAAGAAATCTATAGTGACAGAAATTAGATCAGCATTTGCCTCAGGATGGAGCTAGAGAGAGAAATAAATTTAAAAAGAACTTAAAGATACTTTTGGGGTGATAGAGTTGATCATCTTGATGGTTGCAATGGTTCTAAAACAGACCAAACTTTATATATTCAATATGTAAAGTTTGATTACATCTCAAGTAAGCCATTTTTTAAAAAAGACTCCAAGTTCAAGCCCTGCTGACTGGAAGCACTGTAGTGCTATATGTAGAAATAAGAGGGTAATATAACAGGAGAAAAGGTTGACTTGGTGGTAAATTTGCTTCCCATTTCAAACATTTTGAATTTGAAGTGGCCATCTGCAGCAAGGAGAAATGAAAATCTAGAGAATGGGAAAGAGTTCAAAGCTCAAAGAAAAGATGTACTAGCAATCCTCATAGAAGCATAAAAGCTTAGGGCTGGCTGGGCACCGTGGCTCACGCCTATAGGCCCAGCACTTTGGGAGGCTGAGGCGGGTGGATCACAAGGTAAGGAGATGGAGACCATCCTGGCCAATATGGTGAAACCCCGTCTCTACCAAAAATACAAAAATTAGCTGGGTGTGGTGGCGCATGCCCGTAATCCTAGCTACTTGGGAGTCTAAGGCAGGAGAATCACTTGAACCAGGGGGTCGGAGGTTGTGGTGAGCTGAGATCACATCACTGCACTCAAGCCTGGTGACAGAGCTAGACTCCATCTCAAAAAAAAAAAAAAAGAAAAAGAAAAAACCTTACGGTTGGCCTGGCACAGTGGCTCACACCTATAATCCCAGCACGTTGGGAGGCCAAGGTGGGCAGATCACAAGATCTGAAGATCGAGACCATCCTGGCTAACACAGTGAAACCCCGTCTCTACTAAAAATACAAAAAATTAGCCAGGCGTGGCAGGCACCTGTAGTCCCAGGTACTTGGGAGGCTAAGGCAGGAGAATTACTTGAACCCGGGAGTTGGAGGTTGCAGTGAGCCAACATGGTGCTGCTGCACTCCAGCCTGGGCGACAGAGCAAGACTCAGTCTCAAAAAAAAAAAAAACAAAACAAACAAAAAACATGGCTTAGGGATGAGGGAGATGAGAACTGAAAAAGAGATTGAATTCCAAATATTAGGACCATCAAGTTAGAAAAGTACAAGGAAAAACAAACCTTTAGGAAACTGAGAAAGGTGTTAGGCCAGTGGCAAAATCAGGAAACCACTGTTTCATGAAAGCCATGGGAGAAGAGGGATGTGACAAGGAAGACGAGGTGGCCGACATCAGGCAAGCAGTGCAAACGAGGTGAAGGATGAGGACTGACAAACAGCAGTGGGTTTGGTGATTAGAAAGCCACCAACAATTCCCTTGGGAAATATTTTTTTAAAGTAGACAAAAAGTTATCAAAAAGTATGTTAATCTCACTATTTTTTATAAAATCAAAAATTAAAAACAACACAAAAGTCTAATAAGAGAGGAAACAAATTATGTCACATTTGTACCAAGAAATATTTTGTAGCAATTAAAATATTTATGAAGAATTTTTTGCGATATGGAATTGATGATGAGGTAAAATTTAGGAATCAAAATTGTTTGTGTATATATGTGTCTGTATATGTGTAGGTGTGCATTTGCATATATATAATGATATATAGAAAAAATGAATGCGAGGTAATATGAGAAAATAACAGTACTTACACTTCACAGTAGTGAGATTATAAATGATGGTTTCACATATCTTTTTATTTTTTCTGTACTTTCTGCAAATATTATCT
Organism: Pan paniscus; assembly: GCF_029289425.2. Lineage (NCBI taxonomy): Eukaryota > Metazoa > Chordata > Mammalia > Primates > Hominidae > Pan > Pan paniscus. The sequence continues at coordinate 172,097,434 of NC_073252.2, read as the reverse complement.
TTTTTAATAAACTATTTTATCATTATAATACAAATGTTTGATATATCAAAAAATATACGTGAATTTGGCTGGGTGCAGTGGCTCAGACCTGTAATCCCAGCACTTTGGGAGGCTGAGGAGGGTGGATCACCTGAGGTCAGGAGTTCAAGACCAGCCTGGCCAACATGGTAAAACCCCATGTCTACTAAAAATACAAAAATTAGCCAGGCATGGTGGTGGTCAACTGTAATCCCAGCTACTTGGGAGGGTGAAGCAGGAGAATAGCTTGAACCTGGGAGGCGGAGGTTGCAGTGAGCCGAGATTGCACCACTGTTCTCCAGCCTGGGCAACAGAGCAAGACTGCATCTCAAACAAACAAATATATATATATATATTTGAATTATCTGAAACAAATTCAGATATATATCTGATATATATCAGACATATATAATTTTTGTTCAGTAAAATATCAAAAAAAGTGGGTTAATTTTAGAAAACAGAAAAATATGTAAATATTTAAAAGAAAAAGAAACCCATATTCTCATGTCCCAGAATAACATGTTGGTGTATGTCTGTAGGCTTTTAAGATGTTATTCTACATTCTACATAAAGTATTCAAGTCTAGCTTTTGCCTTACTACTGCAGCCATTATCCTTTATACACATGGTATGAGTGACTGCAATTCCCTTGTTGCTTAATAGAATGTTTCCTTTATTTCTCTGTTATCAATAGGTCTGCAATGCATACCTAGGTATATCTAGTTATGTCCTTTATTCAGAATATAAAGATACCAGGTTTTAATAATACGAACATTTTTAAGCCTGCAATGTATATTGCAGCACATTATTATATGGATGTTAAATAAATTAAGTATTGAGAAGACACTTAAAATGATGCTTGGCCTTTAATAAGTGACACATACACTATTGGTAGAAATCTACAAGATATACACAGCCAGACGTGGTGGCTCAATACTGTAATTCCAACACTTTGGGTGGCTGAGATGGGAGGGTTGCTAGAGATCAGCATTGAGACCAGTCTGGATAACATAGTGAGACACCTCTCTAAAAAAAATAAAAAATGAGCAGGGCATGGTGGCATTCCTGTAGTCCCAGCTACTCCAGAGACCGAGACAGGAGGATTGCTTTAGCCCACAAGTTCAAGGCTACAGAGAGCTATGATCACTCCACTGTGCTACAGCTTGGGTGACAAAGCAAGGCCCTTTCTCAAAAAAAAAAAAAATTTAAAAAAAGATATGCACAACAATAAATAATAAATATGGTCCCCATCTGTGAAAATATAAAGAACCAGGGGTTTGTTAAAGAATAGATTTCTAGACAGAGTGACGAATTGAAAAATCCAAACTGCAGTCATTCCCTATTTTTACCAAATGGCTCTGGAAAGAAGCTGACCTTTTTTTTGAGACTGTTCTTCCACTCTCACTGCTAACATCACGAAGTAGGGAATCAAAAGCAAAAGCACTTGGACTTGCTGGAGAAAATAGCTGTTGTGTCAGTAGCTTTTATCACTGCCTAAGATCCAGTGCTGACTCCTGAGGTCTGTAACTCTCCAAAATACACAGTACAGGAACCACTAAAGGGCACGGCAATGAATAAAAGAAGAATTCTACTTCAGCTCATTTTTTTTTCTTAATCAAAAAGAAAACTAGAAGTCTAAGTTGAAAAAAAAATGCTCACTAGTACACCAAGGTATAGGGAAAGGAAATTTGAGATAAGAAGCAGCTAACCATATTTCCAATTTTAAAAGCCTGGGTCCTAGAAGTATTTCATGTCAATGCCCCAGGCTCACAGATTTAGGGAATATGGAGATATTAAAAGCTAACTTACTGAGCATGAATAAGACTTGAATTAAATGTGTGGTTAAATAATCGAGGGAAAAACCATAGTCATCTGGGATTCAAAATGAAAACCAATAACTATAAGGCAATCCTGATGATTCCAGGCCACTGATGTCAGTAAAAAAACTGCACCTGGACTAAACAGACTCAGCATTGATCAAAACGATGGGAAGGGAACTGAATGTAGGAAAGGGTATTTGGTAACTCATTTTGTTTATTTGGTTTCCATTGCCTGGCCCAAAAGCTACTCTCAATCTCCACATTTAGCTTCCAATCCTAGAGACCATTCTGAAGAGATGAGTTAGTAAGTGAGTTAGTAAGTCATTAGTTGGAGTCTCAGATATGACACCCTTCCTTGTCCAAGAGACTTGATGAACTCTTGAGACTCTTGGAGAGTCTACAAGATTCTGGTCTAGACCCATTAGATTTTGCAGAGATTAACAATTTGCAGTTTGCACAGTCAAAGCTACTAGTAACATTTTAAAGAGAATTTACAATAAGAAATTGATGTGGTTACTTAGCATTAAGGGAGGAAGAGGTCAAGGGTTAACAATGACATTTGAAACACAATGCTGAATTATGCAGTGTAATGGCCTCAAACCACGTGGATTTGAATTCAATTCCTTTATTCATTAACTGTGTGATTTTTGGCAAGTCATGACACATCTCTTAGAGTCAGAAACAAATGTAAAATTACTCACAAAGACACTCCTCTCGAAAAGTGGAGTCTTTTCCCCCATACTTTGAACCTGGTAGGAGTCGTGACTTGCTTTGACCAACAGAATGCAACAAAAATGAGGTTATGCTAGTGTCACGCCTGGGCCTCAAGAGGTCTTGCAGTTTCCATTTGAGAGCTTTTGAAACTGTGAGACTACAACATGAACAAGCCAGGGCTAGTAGGCTAGAGAATGAGAAACTGTGTGGGGAGAGGCCCTGTTGGAGTAGGATCTAGCTAAGGTCTTTATAGACCAGTCAAGCCCCAACTGGCTCACCAGCTGATCACAGGTTCATAGAGCTCAGCCAAGATCACCTATTCCTGGCTAACTAAGACCAAGAACAAGCCAGCTAAGCTGCACCCAAGGCATCAATCCACAGAATCTTGAGTTAAATGATGGGTTGATATTTTAAGCCACTAATTTTAGAGGTAGTGCATTAATCACAAAAGAGAATTGACAGATATCTCACCCATAAAATGAGATAACAAAAGTACCTGCCTCATAGGATTGTTGGGAGATTCAAATGATATAATATATGTAAACCACTTTGTGCCTGGCCAGAGTAATTAAAGTACTCAAACATGTTAGCAATGACTATTATTATTTATTATTGATAAAGATTATCTTGTGAAGGGACTTTTTCAAAAGTATGACAGGTTACGCAGCTAACATGTTATCTGGTAGGCTATAAAATTTCCACTCTGAGAAAATATTTACATCATGAGCTACAGTGCTGCTTGCTCTCCTACTACACTGTCTGAAAATCACTCTGTCTGATAGGGAAGCTGGAGGTGCTCCTCTAGATGACTGCCGTTAATGTAAACATATCACCCAAGAAGAGAGGAGGAAACCTTGTGGTTCTTCTCCCTACTAATCTATCAGCTTATATTCTTCCATCAAATACGCTTTTTGTCTTCTGTGGCATCAAGTTGGACCAAACAGATGTAAGGAAGGGAGGAAGGAGAGCATGAGAACAGTGTCATTAACAAGACAGAGGTAACAGAAGGACCACACAGAGCTCGAGGAGAATATTTTGTTCATTTTTGTTTCACCATTAGATAGGACTCTTAGCCACATTCCATTAAATATTACTATGAACAAAAATGCTCATTTACATATAAGATTTAGAATTTTATTCCAGTGAATCTTCTCATTATGCCCCCAAACCCTAAAATTTGAAGGGTACATTCCTGAAAATATATTCTAAAAAAATACATCCCTAAACCTATAAATGCTGATCAAACACTACCCTTTTTAATCTTCCCTTCATTTTTCGCATAATTTTCTGATTTTTTACAAGGCTTTTCCAGCAATGCATTAACTTTTACACTAACAAGTATTAATGTAGTTCCTGTCTTTCCCCGAAAGGACTATAAAACGGCAAGGCTTTTAGGATTTAAGGCTGGGATATAAATACTCAACCCAGGTGTTTCTAAATCACCTTCCACAATCTCAAACGATGCTATACTTGAAGAGCTCTGGCAAAATGTCTTAAATTGTATTCTGTGTTTGTACCAAGTTATGTTATATCCAGAATAAATGCATAAAATAAAGCAAAGCCTGCTGACATATTTATTTTCAGAATAGGTCTGTCATATGAACTTTATAATCATATTTGAAAATCCAGCTGTGGAAAGGTATGCATACTAGATAAATGACTATTGGGCCTTTGCCAGACCACAAAATTGAATCATATAAAGAAAAATTCTAAACCAATGTTAGAGCAATTCATCCTTTTACGCTCTCTAATTAACCAACTAATTTCTGTCAATATCAATATAACAATCCTTTTTATGCCTATTAAAAATTACAAAAAGTTGACAACATTTTTCTGAAAATGCCCACTAAAAGTGATTTCTAGCTTTTAAAATTCTTGTCTTATCTAAAATGTTTCTATAAATATAAATGTCCTATGTGCCCAGTGTAATCAGTTTTCCATTTTCAGTAAATTCTGAAGAACTCTTAAAATGTGGGCTCAACATCCTGGTGGATTGTTTCTATTAGAAAATGTGTTAGTTAGAAAGGAATGTCTCCATGTTTTCTAGCCCTCAAACCCAGGAAGGTTAACAGGTTCAAATCTAAGCATCATATCCCTCCAACTAGGAAAAAACTTGTGTTTATTACCCCCAAAATACACTGCTTGAGCCAGAGTTTATGGATATGCTCAACTTGAATAATTTTTTCTTTAGCCTAAGGCACACTCTGAGTCTAGCCCCATGTACTGAGTAAGTATCTGAACCAGGTCAGTAAGTGGTTGTGATTAATGCATGCTATGCCTGAGATCTCTGGCAGTTCAGATGTGAAGCCCATAAAATATCTGCCACTTTAAGATATGGACCATTTGGGAAGATACTTTCCACTTTAAATATGTTCATACAAATTAAAGTGAATTTTATTTGATGAAAATTATATGAAAACAATTATATGTTGTCAATTTAAGGAGCCAATAAATGCAATGAGTAAAGCCAAGGCCTATTACATATGGCCTATGGAAATGTGTTTTATAAGATGTGGTTGATGCAATTAATAGAATGAGTCTAGAATGCTGCCGGTGTTGCATGGTCAGAGAATGAGCAAATGCTATCCCCATTATTTTCCCTTCTTTCCATTGCCACTGCATATGTAATCAACAGAGAAATAGAGGTCCTAGGTATAAGGGACTTAATTTATTTTTCTTCATACTGCTGTAGTTAATATGGAACACTGTACCTTTAGCCTACTGTACCAACGGTACAAAAGATGGTCTTTGCCTTGCCCAGCTCTTTCCCTGCTACTCCCACTGTTGAGCTATATCTTAACCTCTACTTCCCTCAGCCATTGTTGGACTCTTTCGCCATTCTGGATTTGTAACAGTTTACCTATGTGTGATCTTAATAGACATTGGGAAGAAGGGAAGAAAGGAAGAATGGTTTACTTCAGCACTTCTGTAATCTTTGACTTTCTCTCTACTGATCTTGTACTAACCTTATGCATTTTCTAGAGCCAATAAAAATATTTAAGTTAATGAAGGAGAGAGCTTCTGTTTTAAGAAAGCATGTGTTTTCTCACCTTCCACAGCCCCCATTTACAATAATAAAGAAATATGAAAGCTATAAACCCACATGAAAAATATGAGTGAGGGGCTATCAGCAGACATTTTGAGAAATTTCTGGAAAATAGAAATTAGACAAACAACTAAGTGTTACCCATGTAGCAGGAAGGAAAAAGTCATCAGTTTTGATATACCCACTAAAAGAGCTGGAGCTGAGGAGGAAGCTGGTTTCCAGGCAGAATTCTGGACTTCGTGGATGAGCTTCACTGAAACATCAGAGTACAGCAGGAAAAGGTAAGCACAGGATCCAAGAAACAGAGGTTACACGCAGGAGAGAGGCCAAGCAAAGCTCTGTGATGAAAGGTATGAAGTATGCCCACGGAGCAGCCAGCTGAGACTGGAACAAGAGGATGTAGCACGACATGCAGGAAAATTCTAGAAAGGAAACACAAAATTATATATTAAAATATGATCTGAATGCATTGGCAGAATGGGTAGATAGGAATTAGAGCAGTGTCAGAGTGTTATTAATATTTCCTCCTCTTCCATAATAGGTACTCTGAAAATAATGCCTAAAGAAGACCAAGCAAAGAGAAATGACAATCATATTATTTAGAAATATGTTGTTAGATACCGGAATAAACAGCTAAATGTTCAGTTTTTTTTTTCTCATTGGTGAGGAGTGATGGCAATAAGAAATCTATGCAATTGTCTTACTTTAATTAAAAAATTGGTAATATAACTATGAGATCTAATTTATGTACTCATTAAAAATGAAAATACTCCACTGTGATGAGCATACACTTAAACAACAATTCCTATAGAAAAGTATACCTTTTATGGATGTAAAGCCATCAGTAGATATCAAGTGCCTTAACCACTGCATATCCTGAAAGCACATCCTAAGAGAACAATAATACATATCATCAAAGATTTACATGTAGATATGTTTACCATGGTACTTTTTATATTAACGAACTTTATAAACCAGCAAAATATGCAATAGGAAAATGATTTAAAAGATTATGGTAAATATTTTTAATAGGTTAATGAAGAGGTTGAGAATGAATTCTGAGAACCCCTGACTATTAGATTATGAGTTGCCTCCAGCTCCCTTGATCAAAGAGAAACAGGCTTTCATGTGCATACTTGGCATAATCCCTGGAGAGAAGTATATTAAGAAAATGTTTTGAAATGCTTCTTTTTAATTAAAAAAATACATGCTATAATAAAAAAGATTATGGTGTTACACCTGGCACATAAAAGATTAAATGTTTGTTGAACTTCTAGGAAAGAATATTTTGTAGTTATTAAAATCCGTATTTTTCATTTGAAAATATATTTAATGATATGGAAAATATTCATGATTTCCATGAAAAGAATAAAAATTACATGTATCACATAATTTTTTTTTTTTTTTTTTTGAGACGAAGTCTCACTCTGTTGCCCAGGCTAGAGTGTAGTGGTATGACCTCGGCTCACTGCAACCTCCACCTTCCAGGTTCAAGCGATCCTCCTGCCTCAGCCCCACTAGTAGCTGGGATTACAGGCACGCGCCACCATGCCTGGCTAATTTTTGTATTTTTAGTAGAGACAGGGTTTCGCCATGTTGGCCAGGCTGGTCTTGAACTCCTGAGCTCGGGTGATCCACCCACTTCGGCCTCCCAAAGTGCTGGGATTACAGGCATGAGCCACTGCACCCAGCCAATCTTCATTTTTAATAAACACAAAATCTACATAAATATAAATAGAAAAAATAAGAAAATAAGATACGTCAAAATATTAACAAAGTTTATTTCTGGGTACAACTTGATCTTTGACTTTTAAAGAAAATTTTAATGACAATAAAATGAATGTGTGTTACTTTGAACAATTAAAAAATGAACATGTGTTACAAATTCAGAACATATTCTGAATAAAAACATTAAAAATATTGTATTTTCTTATACAATCATTTTAATAAGAAGTATGAAAGTTGAAACTATAATAAGTATTCCTGTCTAAAATATTTTGGTTTACATATTCTTTTTGACCTAAGGGTAGAGGATGTTATTTGCAACTCATCCAAACTCATCTTTAAAAATTTAACAAGACAGTTCAGTAGTCTATTTTTACCATAAATCTATCTTGAGAAAGAATGATGATAGCCTGAAGGTTAACATATATTCATTAATTTTTTTTTAACTAAATTAGAGAAGAACACAATCCAAACAGTCTTATCCCTTCTCTAAACCTAAAAAAAAAGTTATGAAGTACCTTTTGAACTTTTCCCCTTTGGTTTCTCAAAGCATAACATTTTTAGTTCCCATGAGTAAAGTACATTCTTCAAGCTATAAAGTGTGAGAACATTATCCTGGAAGCAAGATAATGCTAAAATACCAAATATATTTCAACATTGACAACTTTATAACTTTTATAACTTTGAAGGCATATCAAAACAATTTAAAAACATGTTTCCTTAACATTTACAATGTAAAACCAACTAAAACTGTACTAAGAGGGAAAGCGCTAACAACTTTTCTAAAAATTCTTATAATTAACTCTTATTAAAATGTGTGTGTGTGTCTGTGTGTGTGTCTGTGAGCAAAGGGCTTTCCCATGATATTTTCCTATTCATCCTGAATCACCTTCCTAATAAAATGTAAAAGTATAGGGCCAGCTTGGTGGCTCATACCTGTAATCTCAACACTTTTTCAGAGGATGAGGCAGGAAGATTGCTTGAGGCCAGGAGTCTGAGACTAGCCTGGGCAGCATAGTGAGATCCCAAATCTGAAAAAATACCAATAAAAAAAAATCCAGGTGCAGTGGCACACATCTGTAGTTCTGGCTACTCACGTGGCTGCTGTGGGAGGATTGCTTGAGCCAAGGGGTTCTAGGTTGCAATGAGCTATGATTGTGCCACTGTACTCCTGCCTGGGTGACAGAAAGAGACTCTGTCTTAAAAGAAAAAAACAAAATGGAAAAGTATTGCCATTACTCTTGTACACACTGATCTTAAATGTTAATGGTTTATCATAAGTTTTTCTATGTAACTTCAGAATAGAAACCTATTTTAATTTATATTGTTAAAGGATGATTTAGGCTTGAAAAGTTAAGCATAATTGATAACTTCTATGCAGAATTTAATTAGCCTGAGTTGTAAATTAACAATATCTTTTATATATGTCAAAGTGTTATGGTTAAAAAATCATATTTGTTGAGAAATTCTTTACCATGAGGGAAAAAAATTAAAGAAATAAGTTTGAGTTGCTCCTAAAAATTACAGACAATTTTCTGGATACACCATAAGACTCTAATCAATGCTTCATGGAACTGAAAAGTCCATAGGTAGGCCTGGCTTTGACTGAAGCTTCCTCCAGCATTTCAAACACTGTCTTATAATTGCACTGTTTGAGATATTGGCTTCCTCCTGGATTTCTATGAGGCAGCTTTTCATTCAAGTACAAATCACTGTATCAATTCCAGTCTCTTCTGATAGTTACTATGGAAATACAAAATTTCTTTCTTAGAAAAACTAGCAAAACTTCCTTATCTATATTGAGTTATCTTCTGGACCACTGCCAACATTCTAGGTAACCATCATCTACTCAAAACAGAAATATCCTCTTCCTTTCTTTGCGTTATCCAACCAGTCAGCCCTTTGGGACTGGAATGGCCACATGGCCACAACTTAGATGTTTTCTCCTTTTCCTACTTTTTGGTGGAAATGTTGGGTTCTGGATTGTCTACAGTTCCCCCTTGGTCATCAGATTAATGAGCCAATTGATCCCCTTTCATGCTTAAGCCAGTTTAAGTTAAGCTTTCTGACACCTATTTGGGACAAGTTCTGGGAAAAGGCTATCTTTTAGCTAGTAGTTGAAGTATTTAATTTTAATATCAAATTTATTTTTTCTCTTATGGTTTGTGCATTTTGTGTTTTTTAAAAACTATTTTCCTACCCAAAGTTATAAAGATAAATCTCCTTTACCAGTGTTTCTCCAACTTTAATATTCATATAATCACCTGAAAAGTTTTTAAAATGCAGATTTAGCTTGTAGGTGGTATTGATATTACTGTTTACAGTCCTTTCATTTCTCTTGTCACATTTATGTCTTTAATCTACCTGAAAATGATTGTGAATGGTGTGAAACAAGACTAAATTCATCACACACACACCCCGTCCATATAAATAGCCAGTTATTCCTAGAACTTTTTACTGAATTATCTATCCATTCCCCACTACAGTCAGTAATACAGTATTTGTCATACATCATATTCTGTAGAGTCTGTCTGGGGCCTCTGTACTCTTCAATTAGCCTGTTTGTCTGCCCTACAACAATTGCTATAAAAATTTTAATTATTGTTATAATTGCTACAATTAGGAAATAATTTTAAATATAAGACAAATCCCCCACCCTGTTTTTCTTCCTCAAAGTTGTCTTAGCTACCTTTTCTATTTTTCTCTTCTTTAATATGTATAATCTTAGACTCTGGGGGAAAAAAACTGTCAAGACTTTGAGATTACTTAAATTAAAATTATAATCTGGGTGAGAATTAATCTGTATTGAGTCTTCCTAACACGAAGATTGTATGTCTACCCATTTATTTAGGTTTTCTTTAATATTTTGTTTTTAATTTATATGTTTCATAATTTTCTACATAAAGTTCATGCACATATTTTATTACGTTTGTTTTTTTGGTACCATTTATTATCTGTTTTTTTTTTTTCTCTCTCTCTCTCTAAATATATATATACATATATATACACACACACATACACACATACTACTTATATATAATGTAGAGATATATATATACATATATATGTAAATGTCTACTTATGGCTCCTATCTAGAAGTAAAATTGGTTTGGATATATTGATCTCATATCTAAAAATGTGCCAAATTCTATTAATTCTAAAAAACTGTAGTTTATTTTGGTTTTTCTACATAGCTGTTCTAATTGCTGAAAATCAGTGGTAATGAGAAATCTCAAATGTAGCAAAGCAGACAAAGTAAAAAAAGACAGATTCCATAAAGAAACAAAGATAAAAATAACAGTAGATTTCTCATCAGAAACAATGCAAACCAAAAGACCATGGAGGGCCATCTTTAAATTACTGAAAAGAATGAAAAACAACAAACAAAAAAACCAAAAATCCCTATTCACCTAAAATTGTATCCTTCATTTGAAAATGAAGGTGAAATAAAGACTTTTCCAGAATTCATCACCAGCAACTAGTATTACAAGAAAAGTTAAAGGAAACCCTTCAGGCAGAAGGAAAATTATATCAAGAAGAAATGTGGATCTACATGAAAGAATAAATAGCACTGGAAATGGTAAATAGGTTGGCACATATAAAAGACTTTTAAAAAATTATTTAAACCTTTTAAAAAGATAATGGATTGCTTACAGCAAAAGTAATGATAATGTTTTGCAGTTTATAACATATGTAGAAGTCAATGTTTGACAAAAAAAGGCTTGGCGGGTGCAGAGAGAATGAAAAGTATATTATCGTAAGGCTCTTATGTTATACTTAAAATGAGTAGCACAATATTTGAAGGTAGCCTATATTAAGTTAAATACATATACTGAAAAATGAGTAGTATAATATTTGAAGGTAGCCTATATTAAGTTAAATATATATACTGAAAAATGAGTAGTATAATATTTGACAGTAGCTTATAGTAAGTTAAATATATATACTGCAAATCTTGGAGCAAACACACAGACACACACACACACATACACACACAGTATACTTCATAAGCCAAGAAAAAAATAAAAAACATTAAAAAATACCCAGTGAAAAATAATTCTGGAAAAGAGGCAAAAAAGCAGCTAAGAACAAATGATAAAGACAGAAAACAAATATAAGAAGGTGGTAGATTTGAACCCAACCATATCCATAATCAAGTTAAATGTAAATAATCTAAACATTCCAGAGATTTTTAGATTTGATAAAAGAGCAAGACTAAATTACGTTATCTTCAGGAAACCCACTTTAAATGCACAGACTCAGATACATTAAAAGTAAAAAGATGGGAAATAAATACTGTAGTAACACTTCCTAAGAGAAACCTGGAATGGCTGTCAGACAACATAGATATCAGGAGAGAATATTACCAGAGATAAAGAGGGCCAACTCATAATAAGAAATAAGTCTCTTTATCATGAAGAAATAGCAGTCCTAAATGTTTATGCTTTAAAAACAGGTTTAAAAATACATGATAGAACTGAAAGAAAAAATAAAAGTTTTTTAGTTTTCATCTACAGTTCTAGTTGGAGACTTCAACACCTCTCTTTTTCTTTTTTATTTTTAGAGACAGGGTCTTGCTCTGTCACCCAGGCTGGAGTGCAGTGATATATTCATAGCTCACTGAAGCCACAACCTCCTCAGCTCAAGTTATCTTCCCACCTCAGCCTCTCGAGTAGCTAGGACTACAGGTGCATACCACTATGCTTGGCTAATTTAAAACATTTTTTGTAGAGACAGGATCTGGCTATATTGACCAGGCTGGTCTTGAACTTCTGGCCTCAGATGATTCTCCTACCTCAGCCTCCCAAAGTGCTGGAATTACAGGCATGAGTGACTGTACATGGCTACACCCCTCTCTCAGTGATGAATAAATTTATAAATGGATGTTATAAAAATTTAAAACTTCTGCTCTTTAAAAAACACTGTTAATGAAATGAACGAGAAACCACAGAGTGGGGGAAAATCTTTGCAAAACTGTTCAACAGAGGCTCTTTACAACCCAACAGGAAGACAAACAACCTAAATACAATAGGGAATATCTTTGAATAGACTCTTCACCAAAGAAGATATACTAATGGCAAATAAATACTTTATGCTCAACATTTTGGACAAATGTAAGCTAAAACTACCATGAGAGACCATTACACACTGTTTTAATCACCCCCTATTCACCATGTTGGTGAGGGAGGAATTCCTACCTAGGGTTATGGGAAGGCCCAACACAAAACCCAGCACAACGCAGATGAAACTGATAACAGCTTATTAGTCACATGTACTCACAGCTTGTAGGGGAGGACACTGCCTGCTCTATGGGGGTTGAATTTGGGAACAGAGAACAGCTGAGAGATGTGGGAGGCAGACTTTGTAATATGAAGAGGGTGAGACATCCCCTGGTTCCCACAGGAATATATGATTGGTTTCTTGGAACAATTTCACAGCTGGCATGGAACTGAAACCCTGCTACTCAGGGGTAAGTGTCTGGTCCCTCTGTTAAGGAGTGGTTGTTTGGCTAGGGTACCTTATCCATGGAAGGAGAGTGAGGAGGGGATCCTCTGGTTAGGCCATTTGAAACCTTCTCAGTTTACCAGATATCAAGACAGTACATAACATTGTGCCTTAACTTTTGGTTTACACCACACACGTCCACTAGAAGACTGACAAAATCAAGTGTTGGTATGGATGCAGAGCAACTGAAACTCTCATACATTGCTAGTGGGAAAAGCAAATGGGCCAGCCAGTTTGGAAAAGTTTGGCAGTTTTTCATAAACTTAATCATAACTTTACTATTTGACCCAGCCATCCCACTCCTAGGCATTTACCCAAGAGAGGTAAAAACATGTGTCCAGAGACACATGTTCCAGTGTTCACAGCAGCTTTATTTATAAAATGGAATACCTCCAAACTGGACATATCACAATGTCCATCAACTGATGAAATGGTGGTATGTTAGCACACTGAAATATTCATTGGCCATATAAAGGAATGAACTACTACATACAACAACATGGATGAACCTCAGAAGCATTATGCTACATGGAAGAAGCCAGACACAAAAGACTAAATATGGTATGATGATATTAATATAAAACTCTAGCAACAGCAACATTAAAATGATGGAATGCAAATCAGTGGTTGCTGAAGGATAAGGTGAAACCCAGGGCTAACCTAATTAGGCCTATCAAACTTAACTCGCCTTGTTTGTAGTCGCTTACTTCTAGTTGATTTTAAAACCTACATAGTGAAAAGTCAATGCAACTAAGCAATATGTAACCAAACTTCCACTAGTTTCCTTATAGATAACATCTCTGAGGTACAGGTCACCATAGTAATTAATAGTTGCTTGTTTTTCAGGAAATTAGGATCAGCTCTTGTCCAGTTCAAGCTGACTGACTCCACTGAGCCTCCAATGGCCTGTATGAATGCCCAATGAGTGCCCTTTTGACATCAGAAGGCCAAAAACTCCACCCTCAGATTGTGCCAATGACACCATTTTGCGAACATGGATCCTATGAAAAACCATGAAGCTTAACTGCACTTGCACAGATCAGCAATTACCTCGCTTTTCCTTACCACCAATTAACTTTTTCCATGCATTGGACTGCCTTGCTCCTTTATCCCACAAATATCCCTAATGCCCCAACTTCAAGGAGGAGAATTTGAGGGGTGTTCTCCCACCTCCTCACTTGGCTGCCTCATGAATAAAATCTTTTCTCCACTGCAAAACTCATTGTCTCAGTGATTGGCTTACTGCAGGATGGGCAGAATGTGCCTGGTTTGGTATCAGAGGAATGACTACAAAGAGGCATGTTCTATATCTTAAATATGGTGGTGGCTATATGAATGTATGACTGAAATTGGTGAATTTTATTGTACGTAAATTATAACACAATAAACGCTGATGCAAAAACATGAGGGGGGAAACCTCTCAAGGCCTTAGTTTCTAATATCAACAATCTCTCAGGGCAGCTGCTGCTTCAGGCAAGCATAATACTCTGAATTTCTGCTTCCTCTTCTTTTGGCCTTTAGGGATTTCTTTTAATTTCCTGTGATATCTGTGATAAATATTTATTATATTTTTTCAAGAATGATGATTTGTTGCAGGAGTTTTTTATATTTTTTATTACCTTGTATGCCATATTGCAGCAAACAGAAATATCATTTTCTCTAAAAATTTGCTGCCTTTTAGTGCTTTAAATGAGACCCGTGTACTTTTTTGAGTAACTTTTCAAAAATATCATAAAATTTCCTCACCTTTTTATTAGGAAAATCTCACATTTAGGCTCAAAAATATCAGTGCTTAAAGTATGGAGAAACTATTTTAAAAGTTACCAACTTGGGCATTAATGCTACATACTATATTCTACATTTAAATATGTTACCAAATACAGAAATGTAGTATAACAATAAAGTTGACATTAAATTAAAATGAAATTAATTTCAGATATTGAATTTAAAAATCAGCTAACAGTTGCTTACAAAATTTGAATTCTATCATAATATGGGGGATGGGAGGACATCTTAATTGTTTGTCAAGCCACAAAATAAAATGAGAATGTCCTATGTACCAAGCATTGTGCTAAGCATGGAGAATACATCAGTAAACAAAATTCAGGATCTCTTTTCACATAACACTCATAGCAGGGAGGACAACCTTAAGCAACAATTGCAAATAGTAGGTTTATAATGTACAAACCGAAATGAAGAAAAATTACAGGGTGCTTTTCATAGCACAAACAGCGAATCTAAACTATTCTAGGGACCTAGGGGGCATTATTTGGAGGGAGTTATGTTTAATCTGAAGCCCCTATGATGAGTAGAATTCTACCAGCCAATGTGGTGCAGAGGATAGGAAATGAAGCATGGAGAACAAATGAATATTTTAGGTGATGGAACAGCATTTGTAAAGTCATGGAAAGCCCAGCACATTCAGAAAGTGAAAAAGCATAGTATATAAAAAGTGAAGGTGGAAGAGAATGATGATTTTAAAAAATGGTGCGAAATTGAGAGGATAATTGGAATACTGAAATGCTTTTAAACTTTAAACATTTTTCTACTTTCTCATGGCAGTGTGAAAAAATAAATAAATTTTAAACATTTTGATGTTTGTTACTGATCTTCATTTAAAAGTCCTCAGCTGTGGTGTTGTTTTAAATGTCCTAGTGTGAATATCAACAAACAATGATCAGAATTTAAAAACAATAATCAGATTCTTACCCAGTAAATCAAAGCTTACTTAAACAGAAGATGGCAAATCTGAAGCAAGACCCATATTGATTGGGTAAAGTTTAAGAACTCCTAGTGGTTTCTGTTTTCCTCTCCTCTCGCTCTCTTTGCACCTAATTCATCTATGGAAACTGCTTTCTAAATATTGTATTTTCTTAAACTTAAGATGCTTTTTTTTACCCCTTCATTTACTTCATTTTACTACTCAAATGAGGTTTCCTTGACAAATGATTTTCAGAAAAAGTTTGTAAGACCATATATTACTGAATTTTAAATTAAATGTGAAACATGGATCTCTAATAATTGCTTTCCATATCTTCAGAAAAGTCACCCTATGACATAATACAGAAAAACAAATATGTATGCAGAATATTGCCTGTTGTACTTTGGGCAACATAATTAAAAGTAAAAAACTAGGAAATTTTTCAACATAAACACAGATATTTCAAAGATGGAGGCTAATGGTATGAATTGTGCATGCTTAGTAAAGAATCATTATTGATGAGGACCAAACAAGTTATTTGTACAAAGCTTACACCTAATTTTGAAGAAAGGATGTTTTAATTCCTATTTATATATTATTTGACTGAGGGAAAAAAATCATTTAACTAAATGCACTCAAAACCCTAAAACGCTAACCAAAGGTGTTAAGGAGTCCAAGATACTAAATGTGAATTACAAGAAGCTGTATATATTTAGATAAAAGCAATTCCAGAGAATCTGAATTTGAAGGCTTAGATTCAAATGTTAGTTATGATAATAAAACAAGAAGTATGTGAATGTAAACTAATATTTCTTGAACTTAAAGTACCTACAAATGTCTTTGGGTTCTTTGCGTAATGAAGAATCTAATGTAGTAAGTAGGTCAAGAGCAGGGCTTGAGATTTTGCACTTCTAACAAGATTCCAGACGGAACCAATTAGGCAAGATATCAGATTAAACACTAGTGTAGTATCTTTTTGCTATCTCTCAGTCCAGATACTAGATTGAAGGTAGTCCTTAAACTGGAAGTACTACATTTGCTCCAAATCCCATTATTTCCCTCCATCTCCACTGTCATCATAATTCAAGTCACTCTTACTATGTTTCTTCGATTACTGTAATAGCCTCCCACTGATTTCTCTGTCTCTAGTTTTGCCCCCTTACCCATTCTCCATATTAAAGCAGTAAAATAAACCTTCAAAAACTCAGATCTGGTTATATTCTGCTGCTTAAATGGTTCAGTAAATAAGATACAAGCTGCCCCTTGGGCCTGTGTCAACTGACCTCTAGCCACACACACACAGCACACTCAGTATGCTAGCCCTAGTGAATTTCTTTCAAATGCTCTTCCTTTTCAAGCCTTTGTTTATGCTAGTCCTTTTGCATAAACCATCTTCCCTGGCTATATTCTGTTCACTCTTTAGGACTTAAGATAAACATCACTTCCTTCCACGCTGATCAGTTTGATGCCTAGCCTTATCACAGTACTACACATTGCTATTGTGTATTTAACTGTCTTTGCTGCTTAGCTGTTAGCTCGGTAAGAACAGGAACTATGTCTATATCGTTAGCTCTGCCCATATCCAGTGCCTGGCACTAGTAGACACTTCAATCAACTTTCATTCTAAATGTATTTATTAATCAACGAGGTATTCAACTTTGTCTCTTTTCTAGAATTCATGATTACATCTTCCTTCTGTCAATACATTTCCCATAGAAAAGAATATAGTATGATTGACCAGGCCCTAGCTTTACCTTAACAAAACCTTGCTTATCTGGAAACCTTCATTATAATGTATTTGATATTCATTTAGTCAACAACTAATTATTAGTATCATTTAGTCTGTAATTAATAAATAAATGGTAGGCACTAGGTGAAACAAACATTAGAAAAAAGACTGAAAGCTGGAAGACTAATGAGGATTAAAGTCATACAAATAAATAATAGCTATAAGGTGGGTATAAAAATCAAAAGTATAAAAAGGGCACTAAAGCAGCAAAGAGACAGAAGTAGATAATTTGGCCTCTACAGTTGAGAAAAGCTTTTCCGAGAAAGGTATTTGGTCTTTGAGGATAAGCAGAAACTTGCCAGATGAAAGGAAAAGTCATTCTAGACAAAAGAAATGGTGTTTGAAAGCACACTTTTAAGAGAGTTCTGTGTATTTATATTCTCTATAGAATTGTAGAGGGCACTGGAAACAAAGACTTCAAAGAAAAAGGCCTTTGCTGTCCAGCGTAAAAAGCTGGGCTCTACTCATTAGTAATAGGAGAAACACAAAGATACATTTTTAGCAGCAACACGGCATAATCAATTTTTTAAAACATACACTTTCGTATTGGTGTGGATACACTCAAGGAGGCAAGATCAGTGAACAGTGCAAGCAAAGAATGAGAAACCCTGAATATAGTGGTAATGGGAATGTATGAAATAATATAAAGGATTATACAGTATAAATAACGGCTTAGACAGGGGATGGACTAGTAGTAGTAGTAGTAGTAATCTTTGAGTGACAGTCTATGTACTGTTTTTGATAGTGAAGTGTGGCAGAATATGCCATTTTGGCATAAGATTATTTTGAGCTAAAGGCACTTGAAGAAAATCAGCAGATGCAAAAGAGACACTGCCCTCCCGGCACCAGGAAAAAAGAAGTATCACTGAAGGGAGAAAACTTCCATGTGAAAGATGCCTTCCTGGTACAAGGACATTCTTGCTACCAGAGATGAGTGGAGGTGGAGAAAAACCCGTACAAACAGTCCCTGTTAAAATAACTTACCTTTCTTTAGCCTCTTCATACATTTTAGTTACTTTTCCACAATTGCTGCTCTTTGTTCAACCTACTACACAAGCATTTAGGTTTTGCCACTTCTTTGGATGTTCATTTTCCTGTGGGGGCTCCCATGTACATGGGAAAATCCGTTTGTCTCCTGCTAATTTATCTTATGTCAATTCAATTCTCAGGCCTAGCCAGAGACCCTAAGATGGTAAAGTTTTGCCTCCCATACAACAGCAAAGGGCATGCAAACAAACGTCCTCCACCTTACGAGGACTTACAGAAGGTAATGCTTTCTCATCAAAGTGGGGAATGGGAAAAATGAAAAAAAAAAAAAAAAGGTGAGCCAGTCATGTGTCTAAAAATGATCAACCTTTACTATAATTCAAACTAATAGAGTTTTACAACTGTAATTACAAATAACTATTCCATAGCTTATTTTAAAACCTTTTTTTCATAAATATCCTAACAGAGATACAGTCTTCGAAAAGCTCAGAAGTTTCAGAGACAAGATAATCAACACAGAAATACTGTTGATGGGGAGCCTGGAAAGGAGACCTACCTGGGGCAAACATTACTGGGAAACTGCAAAAGTAAATCTATAGGGACGGCCAAGAGACATAAGAAACACGTACAGAATTCTGTTGCATTGTCCCAGGTGCCTCTCAGGGTTTCAACAACAAATATTTAAGAGCTACATCTCATGATTTAATAAGTTGATTTGCACTCCAAGTATATAACAACTTAAGTGAACTAAAGGACTGAAACGAATTAGGAACTATTACAAAATATTCAGCCTTCTCATCACTCTAATTCCCTGACTGTTCAACTTTCCTGTGATTCTCTACTTTTCTTCTTACCACCCATCCCTCTAACATAAAATTAAAATAATTTATACATTTGGGATACTTACTGAATAAGTCCTATGTTTAATATTTTACATTTAAATGATTAAAAAGCAAAATCAAATTAAATTTTTACTAGTGATTTAGTGGACTTCACTGAGAAAAAAAAAAAAAACCAAACCATATATATATATACTCCTAATTCCCACAAGTATTAGGAATAAACATGTCATAATAAAATTAATACAAATTTTTAAAAATTTCCTCTTCAAAAATAAATTTGCATGTTCTGAATATGCTACTGCTGTCAGTGCTGTACTGACTTTCCAGTTTTCTTCTCTGAGTGGGATAAGAAACCTGTCATTTTCACTAGGAACATTAAAACTCAAGAGACACAACAATTAAAGCTTTAATTTTGTAGTTTAATGTTTCACATTACCTCTACTTCACGTTCTTTATATTCTTCAGTTTCAAAGAAAGGAGACAAACCTGGGGACTCTTAAAAAGTAAAAATCAAAGCTACAATGTTATTTGAGCTCAAAAAGTGTTGTAGTTTATAAAATTGAGAAGGTTATATTAATTTTTATGCTTCCCGAAGTGTGTATCAATTATATAAAGTTATGAGTAATGAATGGCATGAAACAAAGTCCCAACGTTTTCAAGTTTTATTTTTAAAATATATTACAACATCACATTAAAAACAGTAGAGGAAAACAAGCAAACATGATAGAATTACTTTTTTCCAACTCAATAGTACTTAGCTTTACCTAGAATTTTCATACAGTTGATGCTAACTTCTTCTGAACCCTTTCTGACTAGTATTTTACCTTATGTATTCTTTATAGTATTTCCATATAATCTTTACCGAGACCTATTCAGAGCATAACATAGACAGGGCAGCACAAGCAACTGACACCTTTGTTGGTAGTACAGTGTTTTTTCAACCAGTTTATGAGAGAATGAAAAGAATGAAAGTGAAAATTTTACTTAACTTAGGGTTAATTATGTAGCTCCAGGTAATCTCTTCAGAACTCCCCTGCTTCACCTTCTCAAGTTAATCAACAGTGGCTAGTTTATAACTAGAAACCACTTACCAAATTGCCTAAACAAGAAAACTTTTTAAAATAACAATTTGCTGATCTGTCCAATAACTCCAATAAAGTTGAATTTGCTTTATTTTTCCAAAAATTATGTTGTCTAGATAAAGACTCTTTGTAAGTGTAAATGTATGATATATTGAGTTGATTTTTAGTCCCTATTAGAGAGTTGTTAGACAAGTTATTAAAGTTTAAGAAAATTTGGATTCTAAATTTCCACCTGATAACATATATGAAATATTTTATATTTTCAATATATACTTACTTATATTTTGCACACTGTATATAAACTAGGAGATTAGAAATGTTTTAAGTCCTTTCTCTGTGTGTATATCTGCACTATATAAAGAAAAAAAGAAAGGGCAGAAAGAGACTTAACTTTTTTTCTATCTTCCATAAGAAAACTTCAAAAATGTTTCTTTTTAAAATTGAATTTTTCAAAAGGGAAAAAATATTATCCTGTTTGATGGGAAATCACTTGTTTTAACAAAAGGTAAAATACTGGCATGTTAACCACAAGGTGGTGCTATAATTCCATGCTGGTACTGATATTTTAGGAGTTAATTGATACAGAAGTTTTTTCCCTTATAACTATAACCTCTTAACCTCTTAATTTTTATAAATGTACTTCTCTCACAATTGAAAAAATTAAAGCTAACATGCTTCATTAATTCTGGAAATATTTACTGAAACTCTGTTAAATTCAAAATTGTATGTTTCTGTAGGCTATCATTTCAAAGTTCTGATGACCAACTATTTATTAGAATACTAAAAATGTGGCCAAGCATGGTGACTCACCCATGGAATCTAGCACTTTGGGACGTCCAGGTGGGCGGGTAGCTTTAGCTCACGAGTTCGAGAACAGACTGGGCAACACGGTGAAACCCTGTCTCTACAAAAATACCAAAATTAGTCAGGCATGACGGTACAGGCCTATAGTCCCAGCTACTCAGGAGGCTGAAGCACAAGAATCTGCTTGAACTCAGTAGGCAGAAGGTGCAGTGAGCCGAGATCACGCCAGTGCACTCCAGCCTGGGCAACAGAGTGAGACCCTGTTTCAAAAAGAAAAAAAAAAAAAAAACAAAGGAATTCTAAAAATGTTTTCTTAAAAGTGATTTCTTACACTGTTTCAAATTCACAAACACAAAAAAAATTTAAGTGATTTCTACTCATATAACAATATTTTATATTTGACAGTGTAATACAGAATTATACATATATACCATAAATAGATGAATAAATAAAATATAATCAGATGGTCCATATAATATTAAAAAAAAATACTAATTTTCCTTCCAAATAATGAAGTTGATTTTCTTGAGGATTTTCTGGGATTACTGCTACACTTTTATCTACAAGTTTAAAAAAAGATAATTCATATAGTAATATTAAAAATAAATTTCATTTTTCCATTGATTTAACTTCAGCTAAGACTTTTCTCTCCAAAAAAATGTGTAACTTTTCATCATTAAAAAAGCAAAACACAACACCTCACTGTGTATCTTTTAACGGTGGCTAGAATGGCTACATTCTCTTTCTGTTACACTGGTCTTAAAAAGTGTTACGCCGGAGGCCAAGACAGGCAGATCACCTGAGGTCAGGAGTTTGAGACCAGCCTGACCAACACGGAGAAACCCCGTCTCTAATAAAAATACAAAATTAGCTGGGCATGGTGGTGCATGCCTATAATCCCAGCTACTTAGGAGGCTGAGGCACAAGAATCACTTGAACCCAGTAGGCAGAGGTTGCGGTGAGCCAAGATCGTGCTATTGCACTCCAGCCTGGGCAACAACAGTGAAACTCCATCCCCCCCCCAAAAAAATTATACAATAGAGCATACTAAAATGTTCAACACATTTCTCATGGTGAACCTTGAGACCATAGTCCTCTTGGTCTAAACTTGAGGACCACAGTCCTCCAGCCTGTTTCCCAGTACAAAAGGAGAATCTTAACCTTAATTTCTCAGTGTTAATTGGAAAGGTATTGATGTTTTTGACCAAGCATGAAATAACTTTTTGTTTTATTTAATTTTCAATGAGCATTTTTAACTGTTCATTATAACTTATTCATCAGTACAGATGCCAAGATGGTATATATGAGAGCCTCCTGGGTATAATACACAAGTCCCATTTGGAATGTTTCCAACAGGATGTAAACCATAGTCCTCAAGCCTGTGCTTTAAAAAACATTACTCAGCACACTGCCAACAAATGTCAACACAGAAATACAGTGCTGTAATGACTTCACTCTGTAAGAGAAATATACTGGAACATGAGTTTTTCCTAAAAAAAAAAAAAAAGTGACACAAGGTAAAGCAATATAATCATTGCTCAAAAATATTAAAAGATTTATTCAATAATGAATGCAAAAATTCATATACCAAATGGAATCCAAATTGTCAAAAACTGCAGTATTGCAGTATATTAAAATTGTATAAAGAATTCTTAAAATATACAATATGTATAGTAACCAAAGTCCTAGAAAAAAGTTCATGTAGAAAATCCTACAAGTAGTGATTTGGACATTTCAGTAACTCTGCAGTTTCTTCAAACCTGAAATATAATAAATAATATATTAAGTAAATCAATAATTCATAATAAAGCATAGCATTTTAGTTGTTGAAATTATGCTTTTTAGCCTAAAATAAATTTGAATATTTTTCTTATCTATAAGTACAGTTACTATGAATAAACTTAAGTATGACCAGAGGGAAGACAAAGAGGAGTCAATTATGAGTCATATTCTTGGAGTGTAAGTTAAGTACTTTTTGCATTTCAAAATAATATAATTTTCTATAGTAGTAGGCTGCATAATCATCTTATATGCAATTTCATTTCATATTTCCTTTGAACTGCTCTTTAGAAAAATCACACCATTTGTACTAGACAAAAACATCATTTTTAGTATCTTATCAATAACTTGCCAAAAAACACCAGTGATATTTTCACAACACTGAACATGTCTCCAAACCATCCATCTATATATATTATTTAATATTTTTATAAATCAGTTATCAAAAATAGATAATACTCTTGATTAGTTACCAACCAAAAATATCTTTGTACTCTATCTGCAGTTAATTCCATTAACAATTCCAACAAGTTTTAAATTGCTTGTTGGAAACTAAAACAGTGACTCATCTCACAAACACATAACTGTAGGTGGATTTATTATCCAGTGGAGTCCTGAAGGAAATTCCACACCTGATTGAGAGACCTTTAAGGTTTGAAACACACATGCACATTCTATATATACTGTAATCCAATACAATTCCCTATAGAGAAATGAATTTCTGTTGCCCCTTTCTGTTACTTACATTTTTTTCATCCTTTCCATTTTCTGAATTGTTGTTTCCTTTAATTTAAAAAGCAACAAATTTAGATGATTTCTCAAAGTAAACCATCATCAAAGATGGACCGTGAATGTACAAAACACTGTTTCAAACATTGCATTAAGTACTGTTTACTTATGAAAGAATTTTGAGAGACTAAGATTCGCGTTTGCTATTTTTCTTGCCAGCAATATTTACAACAAAAACTAATGCTTGCTTGTTTTCCTCATTTAGAAAGGAAACAATCTAAGCATTTTCTTACCTCTGAAATCTCATTCAAACCACAGTAATTAACGGTAGAGGCTCTGGGAGTTGAATCTGATGATGCTGTACTACAGCCAGAGGACAGAGGAATACTTGCTGGCCTCTCTACTTCGCTTTTTCTGTCTGTGAAGAGATTAAGTTTTAGACTATCTTTTCCTTTCACAGAAGAGTCAAATATCTAAAAATATTATTTACAGATGGAATAAAAACATACTATTTTAATTAAAAATGGCTATCCGCATAGATCAAAGAGTTTTTAGTACTCTTAAGGTAACAGCTTTCATATGGAGATCTAGATGTTAAAAATTGCCCAATAAAAATTACAAAAGGCAGTATTATTATCATGATAGCAATCAATTTGAATAAACAGGTAAGTTAATAATTTATTTTAAAATATAACCTATTGAATCAATCATGTATATTCTTTTCTTAAAATGGTGATATTTACATTAAATAATTAGTATCCATGAATTTGTCATGATGCTTTTATTCAGCAATATTTAAGCATTTCACAAATTTTTTTACTACTGTTCTGTGGCAAGTGACAACTATTACTATAACTGACCATATATATCTTTTAAAAATCAAGAAACATTCTAACTTGATTCGACACATATGAAAATAAGTAATGCAAAAATTTAAGATCCACAGATTTCTTTTTCTAAAAAATGGAAAAACCTAACATTTCAAATATCCTGATAATATTAATTTGACAAAATGATGGCATCTCCCCTACAAAAATATCAATTAGAGAAGATTACGGATAATGTAATAAATCCTACAAACCCTGTGTTTCAGTCAGAATACATTTGGCTGCAAAAGCAATGCAAAAAAAAAAAAAAATTAGACACCCATTTAAACTGGTTCACATAAAGAGAGCTTTATTGTAAGCCTACACAGACAACCTAAATTGGGGAACAAACTATTACCACTGAGAACTGAAACAACTAGAAGACTAATTTTCATCTCTCATAGAGCCACAGTCTCTTTTGCCTACTTCTGCCATTTGCTCCATCCCTTCGCTCTTCTCTGTAGAATGGCTTTCTCTGCTGACTCATCAGCATAAACTTCCACCACATGGCCAGCCCGGCCCAGGCTAAATATCATTTGACTAACTAACTCGTGGTGTCCTAATTCCAAATGCTGAGAGAGAGAATGTAATTTGACTCATCACACTTTGAACTGGAATTCTCTGAGTCAGGTGTCTACTCTTAATCCAATTAGCTAAGCCTGGAGGTCAAGATTACAGGGTGTAATTCTGAAGACTACCTAAACCCAGATCTTTTAGTAGGAGCTATGGACAAGAGGTTATTTTAAGAAATAATTTGAAATTAGGCAGGAACTATATCTACTAAAAAAATCTTGGATTTTTTTCTGTGGGTACAGATAGTTGTCCTGAACATTTCTTACATCTTTCCAAAAAGAGGAGGGGGCCCTAGGAAAAGGAAACAGGTCCGAGAAGACAGATAAAGGGTGAAGGAATGGCTCTCTTTGTCTTCCACTTCGGGGTCCAGACTTTGCGGTGTCTAACCTTATTCAAGAGTGTGCCTCATGGTGGGAGAAAGCTGGTATTTGGCAGGCTGGCAGGCTATTCATAGTTATTCCTACAGAGGATTCCAGAGGTTACAGAGTGGACCATTACAGAACACCAGCTATATTTAATAGCCAGATCAGTTAACTGCACATTAATTTCTATAATTTTTCTTATTGCTATCCTGAACCTTTAGTAAAGCCTTACTTGTTTAAACATTAATAGTTTCTTAGCTGTGCTATAGGGGATTGAGAAAAGAATTGGTAACTGAGTTCAGGTTGGAAAGGAATGGGGAAAGGCAATGGCCACTTACACAAGGACCCTGACACCAGTTGTTATGTACTTCGGTAGTGACTGCTAAGAAGTCTCTGTAAAGAAAGGGACTCTTCTACTTCTAAGGTTATGGGGGTATGGGACATGAAATCTTCTACCCAACTCTTACCACGTAACAACTAATCTTTCACTGCCATCTTTGGAGGCTTATCACCTTATTCCACAAAGGGAATCAGTAGGGTCCTTTACCATTTAATAATTTGTAAGCCAATACTTCTAAATCAAGGACCAATGTATGTATCCAACTGATTTCTAGATATTCTATCTTAAGGATTTCATACATAATTTATTATACTCAAAAGTGAACTCATTATTTCTCCCAAACCTTCTCCTCTTCCTGAATTTTTTATTTTATTAAAGAGTAACAATCACCTACCCAATCACATGAGCCAAACACAAGTAGTCAGTGTTACCTTCCTTACTCTCCTTCACCCTTTTTGTATCTATCAGGATCAAGGCATATCAATTTTAACATCTAAATTTCTCCCAAATAAATCACCTGCTCTTTATCCTTACTATCATTGCCTTAGTAGAGACCCTCATTATTATTCTGAAATAATGACTACTAAAATTCTCTCCAAATTATCCTTGCCTATCTTACTTTCCTAACAAATCACTATTCTGCTTTGATGATAACCTTTGTGAAACACAAACCTAAGAATATTAGCCTTGCTGAAAATCTTCCTACGACTCTGGGATAAACTCCATGACTTGATCTTTCTACTCTTCTGCTACAGCTTCCTTCAGGTGCTCACATGTACCCTTCCTGCTAGTCACACAGGAACAAACCACACTCTTCTGTGGTGGCACACCTTTCTTTTTTTTTTTTTTTCTCTGAGGGAAAAAAGGCACAAAACAAAGCGAAACAAGCAAGCAAACAAAAAAGGAGCACTAACAGTTGGTGCCCTGTCTGGCAATTAACACCTAAACTACTGTACCCTCTAATGAATATAAATAATTTCATGAAAAAGAACATCACATGAGGTCACTTCATTAGCATAATGAAACAACACACCCAAAATCACTATTCATGTCCGAACACAGACAAAACAAGGGCACCATGTAACCACATAAATGAGCAGATATAGCCCCCCTTGCCTAACATGAGTACTTATTTTATGCTAAAAATTTCATTCTTACCATCAATCATCAAATTGCTCCTGCTCCCTGACAGCACCCATAGCCCTTGCTTCCTCAAACCCTCTCCAAAATTATCCAACACAAGTCCAATCCTTAAAAGCCTCTGCTAATTCACTCTTACCAAGACATTAAGGTGCCTTACAATTCCCCATGGAACACTGTATTCCTGATAAAGGCAAAACAAATCTGGAACCTCACAAAAACTATTCCTGATTTAATATGATCCTAAACCCAGAGTAGTAAATTATTGCTCTCAGCATTCAAATGAAATCAAACCCTATTTCCAAGTAGCATGTATAAGGTATAATGTGTAAGTCTTTATAAACTTGAGTCTTTTAATTAATCTAGATCAGATCATAAACTCTATGAGACCAGGTATTCACCCTAATCATAATCTGTAATCCATTTCAGATAGAGGCCTGTTAATTACTTTCAGTCCTGGCACAGTTGTTGAAATTTAGCTATGTGAACCCGGACATGTTAACTCACACCTGTAATCCCAGTACTTTGAGAAGCAGAGATGGGAGGATTGCTTGAGCCCAGGAGTTCAAGACCAGCCTGAGCAACATAGCAAGACCTCGTTTTACTAAAAACAGTATATAAATAAATAAAAAATTATCCAGGTGTGGTGGCACGTACCTGTAGTCCCAGCTACTCAGGAGGCTGAGAAAGGAGGATCACTTTAAGCCAAGGAGTTAACATCTAGGAGACTGCAGTGAGCTATGATTGCACCACTGCACTCCAGCCTGAGCAGCAGAGTAAGACCACCCTTATCTCAAAAAAATTAAAAAATTAAAAAAAAAAAACTTAGCCATGTGTTTTCTAAATAGGTTAAAGGTATATTCTATAATCATGTCATAAAAAAAAATAAGCCTGAGCATGCAAAATCAAACTTGAAAAAGGCAATGTTTTGCAAATCACAAGCATTCAATATTCTTCCAGTGAATAAATATTTAAATTCTACTATATGCAAATACTGGTGATAAAAGCACCGACATACTTTCTGTGTGCTAGACAGGCAGACCATAAGATAAAGTTTTTGCTCTCAAGGATCTTATACTCAAGCATTAACATTTGTTGAATAGATATATGAATGGATAAATAAAACAGGCAACATTTTACCAAATCTGAAATCTGCAGCCTATAATAAATTTAGTTGCCTTAAATAGCATCTCAAATAATTATATTTAACAAGCTAATCACTGAAATTGTTCTTTGTGCGATGATACTGATATGTGTTCCAAATATGCAGTGGTCAAGAAAAAACTTCAGATCAGTTGCCTGGATTCAAATTTGATCTACCATTCAATAACTGTGTGACCTTTGCTGTAGTTACTTAATTTTGCTGTACTTCAGTTTCCTCAACTGTAAAATATAAAAATAGTACTTATCTTGCATGGTTACTTCAAGAATTAAATGAGTTAATATAGTAGTTAGAATCGTGCCAGGCACACTGTTAGTGCTAGAATATATATTATTTTATTGTTACACATATAGTAGAGCTGAAAGATTTTATAATGTTAACAATCCACAGATACTAAAAATTTAACTTAACGATGAATTCTCAATTGGACAAAACATCTCTTCTATAGCTATGATTTAATCATAGATATGGCACAAAATTTAGATCTTTTAAAAATACATAACAATCAAAACAAAGCTGTCGCTGAAAAACAGAAATCTTACCCTTGCTGCTCAGTCACACTAAGCAAAATATCAGTAGCCTAGTAAAGTGACCAGGAAAAGACCTATCCTAATATCAGATCTTTCCCATTTTATCATTATCAGTGAACTATTCACATGGAAGAAGTTTGCAATACTTTATAGATACTGACAAATGTGTTTTCTTCTCTTACATATTATTATTTACATATGAGAAAGCTACTACCTACCTAAGCTTAAATTTAAAAACTTGGAGGCCAACGTTAATATCCTAGAGCACTTGATTATTCTCGAATGATTAAAACAGTAAAATATCTCTAAAAATTTTCAATTTTGTACACTGAAATTTATTCACCCACTATGTTATGTGAAATAAGTAGGCTGGTTAGTTAAGCAATTCTTGGCTTTAGTAGTCTGTAGGTTCATTATGTTCTTTGTTCTAGGAGCTTTGCAATTTCTAAACAATAAAGCTTAAGAATATTAAAATTACTATAACAATCATTTTTCCGAAAACTCATCATACCAATTCTCATAGTATTTACAAACTTACGAGGATTCAGAAGGTCCATGTCGCTACAAGAAGCGTAGTCTTCACTAACTTCATTAAACTCTATAAATTCATCATTCTGGAATAACACAGTTAAATATTTAGAATGAAATAAAAAGAAAAACCCTCTCATTTTATATTCTTAATACTGAGCATAAAATATAAAGGTAGCATGATAAATGTTTAAATATTTTTAGTTTTTTATTAAAGCAATACATATACTGCATATTCCTACATATAAGAAATGTTTTAAATATGGAAGCAGATAGCAAGCTACTTGACTTCACCTTCTAGGAAGGAAAGACAGACCAGAAATCGAAATCCTGAGTAAAAAAAACAAATTTCTCAGATTTGATAAGGCAATGGTAAATTTGGTAACTATTCTATGAAATTCACAATATGATTGAAGTAAATGAGTGAAAAAAAGATAGGAAGAGTTATCAATATCTTCTGTATCTTTTCTACCCTATGAAAATAGGTCATTTGTACTATTAAAAGATATAAAATAATTTTAAGCTTTTCATATCTATCATATTCTTACCTCATTTTAAATTCTTCAAGTATTATTAACATCTGTAAAAGCTCAACTGACAAGTTTTTCAGATTATCTTATTCAATGAAGAGAGAAACAACGGCCACAACAACATACAGGCTATATTTAAACAGGACTTCATTCTAACTAGACATTTTCTCATTATTCAAATATTCTCATATTTAGCATTTCCAAAAAAATACACATATAACAATCAAAAAAAACTTTGTTATATCTGAGATATTTTATAAATGTTAAAGGAGGAAAATACCTTTTTAGACAAAAGCATTTCTGTTTCAAGAAGAGTGACACGACTAAGAAGATTAGTCCAGGTGTTTTCATCTACCATCACTTTTCCTTTCATTTTTTGTTCCAAACAGTCTAACCTTTTCTCTATCGAAGTCAGTTTCTTAAGATTTTCTTGGCATTCAGCAAGCATAGTTTGTAGTGCAGTAATCTCAGGATTAACATTTACATTCTAAAAAGGTTAGAGAGATTAAAAATAAAATTAAACAAACTGAAATTTCTTTAAAATTAATGTATTCTCACTTCCACAGTGTTATCTCAACAGTTAGGAGAGACCGTCCTGCTTGAGAGTTAAGAGAGCTATCTCTGGATGGAGACTACTTGGCCACTTAAACTAGTTCTGAGATTTATGATCTTGATGCCTCCATTTCCTCATTAAAAAAAAAGAGATAAGAGCAGTATCTATTTCATATGATTCTTCTGATAATGAGTTAATTTGCATGATTCTCTTAATACCAGCTAGTAAAATAAAACTATTATTAACTAGCTTCTTGAAACAACGCTTAGCACAAAGCTAAGAGGAAATGACCAAAAACAACACTTAGTGCATTGAGATTGTTCGGTTTGCCATATAACAGGAAGTAGGTCCAATGGCCATCTGGTAGTTTTTGTAAGTGCTAACTGTATATTGATATACTGAGATATATAGAAATCACAAGACATAGAAACACAGAAAAAAAGTCTTAGCAGAAACAGTAGAGATCAGACATATTGGGGTCAGTGGCAATTAAGAGTAATAGAAATGGTTTTTTAAGAGAGACAGAAAATAACAGCAAGGACCCAGAAAGGAAAATGAATAGGCAATAAAGTGCCAATCTTTTCCATTCACGAATAAAGAAAATAGGTGGTAGAGAACCTCCACTATGCAAAGTAGCATATCGCTATGTCTCACTGAATTGTAGATTCCTTAAAGCCAAGTGCCATATCTTATTCTACTTTGCATCACCCCAACACTTATCCCAGCACCCTACACATATGCAGCAAATATTTGTTGAATTATTTTAGTAAGACTTATTGACACTTAAGTAATTGTAACATAGATAAAATGTCATAATTAATAATTCAAAAGGCTAGAAATATTCCAAAGTTTAGAGGCTGAAATAATTACACATATTTAAGTAAAAAATACTGGCATCTATTTAAAAAGTCCAAAGTTGTTACCTGTTGCTCAGCCTTGATTTCAGGAACCTTTACTTCAGGCATCTTTATTTCAGTAGCATTTAAGACAGACACATCAACTGCTTCATTAACATCTGTTATTGGACTTAATGTGTCCTCAGAAATGTCAACATTATCTTCATTATACAAGTGACGAATCACCACAGCTTTCTTCTGCATAGAGAAAAATATGTAAGAAACACTTCAATGTTTTCCTCCCACAATTATTTATTTTTTAACTTTTAAGTTCAGGGGTCCATGTGCAGGTTTGTTACACAAGTAAATGTGTGTCATGGGGGTTTGTTGTGCAGATTATTTCATCACCCAGGTATTAAGCCTAGTACCCATTGGTTATTTTTCCTGAACCTCCTCCTACCCTCCACCCTCTGAAAGGCTCCAATGTGTTTTGTTTCCCTCTAGGTGTCCATGTGATCTCATCATTTAGCTCCCACTTACAAGTGAGAACAAGTGGTATTTGGTTTTCTGTTTCTGCATTAATATGCTAAGGATAAGGGCCTCCAGCTCCATCCATGTCTCTGCAAAGGACATGATCCCATTATTTTTTACGGCTACAGAGTATTCCATAGTGTGTATGTACCACATCTTCTTTATCTGCTCTATCATTGATGGGCATTTAGGTTGATTCCATGTCTTTGCTATTGTATTTAGCTTGATTCCATGTCTTTGCTACTGTGAATAGTGCTGCAATGAACATATGCATGCATCTTTACAACAGAACAATTTATATTCCCTTAAGTATATACCAAGTAACCGGACTGCTGGGTCAAATGGTCTTTAGGTCTTTGAGGAATTGCCACACTGTCTTCCACGGTGGTTGAACTAACTTACACTCCCACCAACAGTGTATAAATGTTCCTTTTCTTCCACAACCTCACGAGCATCTGTTATTTTTAGACTTTTTAATAATAGTCATTCTGAGAAGCGTGACATGGTATCTCATTGTGGTTATGATTTGCATTTTTCTAATGATCAGTGATGTTGAGTTTTTTTCATATCATTATTGGCTGCATGTATACCTTCTTTTGAGAAGTAGATGTTCATATCCTTTGTCCACTTTTTAATTAGATTGTTTTTTTCTTGTAAATTTGTTTAAGTTCTTTATGGATGCTAGATATTAGGCCTTTGTCAGACACAAGTTTGCAAAAATTTTCTCCCACTCCGGAGGGTGTCTATTTACTTTGCTGATAGTTTCTTTTGCTGTGTAGAAGCTCTTTAGTTCAATTAGATCCCATTTGTCAACTTTTGCTTTTGTTGGAATTGCCTTTGGCGTCTTCGTCATGAAATCACTGCCCATACCTATGTCCTGAATGGTACTGCCTAGGTTGTCTTCCAGGGTTTTTATAGTTTTGGGTTTTACATTTAAGTTTTTAATCCATCTTGAGTTGATTTTTGTGTATGGTGTAAGGAAAGGGTCTAGTTTCAATCTTCTGCATATGGCTACCCAGTTATCAAAGCACCATTTACTGACTAGGGAATCCTTTCCCCATTGCTTGTTTTCATCAGGTTTGTTGAAGATCTGATAGTTGCAGGTGTGTGGTCTTATTTCTGGGTTCTCTATTCTCTTCCATTGGTCTATGTGTCTGTTCTGGTACTAGTACCATGATGTTTTGGTTACTGTAGCCCTGTAGTATAGTTTGAAGTTGGGTAGCATGATCCCTCCAGCTTTGTTCTTTCTCCTTAGGATTGCCTTGGCTATTTGGGTCTTTTTTGGTTTCATATAAATTTTAAAGTAGTTTTCTTTAGTTCTCTGAAGACTGTCAATGGTAGTTTAATGGGAGTAGCATTGAATCTATAAATTGCTTTGGGCAGTATGGTCATTTTAACAATATTGATTCTTCCTATCCATGAGCATGGAATGTTTTTCCATTTGTTTGTGTCATCTCTGATTTCTTTGAGCAATGGTTTATAGTTTTGCTTGTAGAGATCTTTTGCCTCCCTTGTTAGCTAGATTCCTAGGTATTTTATTCTTTCTGTGGCAATTTTGAATGGGAGTTTGTTTGTGATTTGGTTCTCAGCTTGACTGTTGTTGGTATATAAGAATGCTAGCAATTTTTGCACATTGATTTTGTATCTCAAGACTTTGCTGAAGTTGCTTATCAGCTTAAGAAGCTTTTGGGCTGAGAAGATCCTCCTACAATTATTTTAAACATACACACAGCAATTTTGCAAAAGGAACACCAATCTTTAAAAATTAAAAAAAGTTTAAATTATCACATATAATGTATATATCAAAATATTACCATTACTAACATTACCATAATTTATGTGTGATGATAAAATTGGGGTTATGACTTTTAAAACAATTCTTACATTTTAGGCCAAGTGCTGAAATATTTATTAAATTACGTCTGAGATTTGATTTAAAATAAAGACAAAACAAGATTAGCAAAGAGTTGATAAATTGCTGAAACTGGATGATGGGTATGTTTGTAAATGTTTGAAATGTTCCATAATAAAAAGTTATTTTTAAAAAAGATTGCCGAATAATTCACTTATAAATAATCAAAAACTGGCTCTATGAGTAGGGCTTATTACAATTTTTCTATTAAACAAACTGCAATTTATTAGACCTTCAGCTAACAATTCAAACCTAATAATGACAATAAAAAAGTCCTGACAAAAAAAGCATTAGGTCACGGTATGCATTTACCTAGAAATCCTCTACCTGCTTCCTATTCTACAGTTTGCATACACACTATAAAAACATATGTGACTCAGAAGCGCAAATAGGCATACTATATAAGGCACTGGGATAGGAGACAATTTGCTTTAATATTGACTCAACTTTTGCTTGTAAACAAAGAAATGTACTTGTAGACTCTTTTCTAAATCTGAGAACTTTTAATACTTATTCAAATTTCTGATAAAGATCTGATATAAATTTTAATAAAGAAAACTTTGCTTTAAGAAAATTAAAAATAAGTCTAATGTTTTGAAGTTTACATTTTTCTTGGCTAGGACAATTTAGACTGTCCCCTCAACTCTCATACTGAAATAGAACATTGAAAAGCACATTATATCAATAAATAATTAATAAGTGCTCACAGTGTTCCTAATCCTGTGCTAAGCAAAATGAAGGTACAAAAAATCAGTATAAGAAAATCCCTGTTCATATATGTTCCTTCTAGTTGGGGAAGAATACAAGATATAAGTCATTTAACAGTTAGAAAATCATAAATAAAACTAACAAGAGTTAGATGAGTTAGAGATGCAAGTGTACAAAAACTATATGCACTTATTCAAAAATGGCGGCTCGGTATCATTCTTTATATTGTCCTCATTACCTAGAGCAAAATAGGCACATTAAAAAGAAGTGGCATAAGAACCTTTTCTTATAATAAAATTTCACTTTTTTAAGGTATAAAGGAATAAACATATTTTTTTGAGATGGAGTCTCGCTCTGTCACCCAGCCTGGACTGCAACAGTACGATCTCGGCTCACTGGAACCTCTGCCTCCAGGGTTCAAGCGATTCTCCTGCCTCAGTCTCTCAAGTAGCTGGGGTTACAGGCACCAGCTACCACGCCTAGCTAATTTTTATATTTTTAGTAGAAATGGGGTTTCGCCATGCTGGTCAGGCTGGTCTCGAACTCCTGACTTTAGGTGATCCACCTGCCTTGGCCTCCCAAAGTGCTGGGATTACAGGCATGAGCTACTGTGCTAGACCCAAGAATAAATTTTTAAAATAGATTCTGTTTACATAACTCATGTATTTTGGATTAGGGCAGAAATAATACTCTAGATTATACTTCAGTCAGAAAGTATTCACATCCTTTACTTAATTACACCATTGATAATTCATCTGATATTCTATCATTCAATCAGAGTCTTCTCCAGCTGGAAGACAGCTGAAAATATATTAATAAATAATATTTTAGCTTAAGTCTCCCTTAGTGATAGAAACACTGTAGCTCTAAGTGCATTAGATTCAATTTGCCACAGCTGCTCAAAGCAGATAATGGCAGAAAAATTATCTTTCAAGAAAGAGAAAATATTCAAAATATTAACTGAAAACCAGATTCTACGTGTAGGGACTACCAATTATTGGATAATTCATACTTGGTTACAGAAATATAATGTACATAAATGAATCATTATAACCTATCACTACTGCTAATGTAGGCTCTTCATATGTTCCCATGTTTTAGGAAGACCAGAACACAATTAAGAGCAAATGTAGATAACTGCATAAGATAATCTTCCTAAATCACTACTCTTCTGTTTAGGAAATCTGGCAGAATTAGAAATTAGAAATATAAAGAGAACACGTATTTAATTTTATATTTCTATCCTATTGTTATAACTTCAGGCATACTGCCCAAAAATATATGGCATGCACTGTTAAAAATCAATGAACTCCAATATCTAACTAGAATGTTTCATCAGGTGCCAATCAGAAAAGTGAAAACTGTATATTGGATTAATTAGATAACTCTTAAACAATATGATATTTTCTTTGTGGTTGCATACCTTTCCTGAGGTCATAAACCTGCCACTGATATCAACGCCAACAGCCTCTGCAGATATTTTCTCATTGCTCAAAGGAGGTTCTGACTTACCAGAACTGATTTTCTTTCTTTGTTGTGATGGAATCTAAAAAAAAAGGTATTAGTCAAAATAACAAATTTTGTGTGAAAGCATAATTATATATTAAAATTCCATTAACATTTAAATTTTCATATATGAAATATAGCTGACAAATAATGAGACTCTAATGAGACTACATGACTTTTAAAAACTAAGAAGTAATGAAAATGTATTATGTTTGAACTATTAGTTTAACACTAGGCGTTCCCAGTCACAGGTGTATAAAACAAGAGAGTAGTATTTAAAATAAACAACAAGCTTTATAAGGTTACTCAAATCTTTGAATAATACAGTAATTACACTATGAAATAATTTGCTGTCTAGGGTTTTGATTTTATACATTAAAATACTGAGCCATCTATTAATAGCATATATCAGCATTAAAATCTATTCATAAAATTACCTTCTGAAGACTGCTTAATTCCTTGTGCTTTTTCATCACACAATTCAAAATATCACAAACAATTTGGATTTTCCATTCTGCAAACCCACATTGGATAAACTGCTTTTTTGTCAAAATTGGTTTATAATTAAATTGATCACGAAGAAGCTGCAGAGGAAACAGACTCTTGTAATAATTGGGAGCAATTTATTTCTAAAATTCCAAATGATAATGCCCACCTGGTCAGGGGAATAATGGCCACCTTTGAGAGGACAAGGAAAACCAAGCCATTAACTAAAGAGTACTAAAGTAATTCATAGGGCTGGTGTTAAGTCATGATCCAGTAAGACAGGTATCAGGTGGAAAACAGGTAGCAAAGGATATGCTGGAGAACAGATGTCTGTCCAGAGAGATGGAAAAATATAGTCAATCATCAAAAAGTGTAAATATCTTCAGAGATATTAGAAAAACTTCTTAGTTCACTAGAATACCATACCAGAGTCAGAAACTATAGTTCTATTTGTTTATAACTCTTCCACTATGTGATTTTTGGATATGTCAGTAGGCCTTTTGGTCTCAATTTTTCATTTGTAAAACGAAAAAAAACACACTAGATCAGTAGTTTCCTAAATCTACTCTGTGGAGCTCTAGAATTTCTTAAAAGTGCCTCTTAGGCTTCCATGGATGTTTTCTGGGATCAAAAGCAAGAAAGAGAAAGATTAAACAGAGACTACATATAAAAGCTCCCATTTCATTGACTGCAACTCTGCTTTTTTTAAAAGACTATTTGAGGCTGGGTGCGGTGGCTCATGCCTGTAATGCCAGCACTTTGGGAGGCCAAGGTGGGCAGAGCACAAGGTCAGGAGATCGAGACCATCCTGGCCAACATGGTGAAACCCTCTCTACTAAAATACAAAAATTAGCCAGGCGTGGTCACGGTGCACGCCTGTAGTCCCAGCTACTCAGGAGGTTGAGGCAGGGGAACTGCTTGAACCCAGGAGGCGGAGACTGCAGTAAGCCTAGATCATGACACTGCACTCCAGCCTGGTGACAGAGCAAGACTCTGCCTCAAAAAAAAAAAAAAAAAAAGACTACATTTGATAAGTGGGTTTTTACCATTAAAAACTAATACAAACCACAGTACTTAAGCAAAAATTAATGATAAAAGCAGGGTTTTAAAAAAATCAAATACGAGATTAAATTCAGTATACACATAGTACAAGTATAAATACTAGGGTAGATACAATATAAGACATGCTCTCAGACCTCAAAGAATATATCAGTTTAATAAAAAAAAATGTCAGTAATAGTTCCTTCTTACAAACAACTAAATTAACATATAATTCTAAAAAACTGTAAGTTTTATTGAATTACATTATTCTCTAATTTCTGCCAGTATACCAAATTTTACTAAAATTTGATTAAAAAGGGCAAACAATAGCCAACAACAAATATTTACCAGTTGCTGTATTTATTAGAATAGGTAACATTCAAAAAGCAAACATGAATTGCATCTTGATTTCAATAGGGACTACATTTAAATGAGATAAATACAAATGAAAATATCCTGTCAATTGTATATGCTGCATATATTTAAGAAGTTATGACTAAATCATTAATTTTTAAAAATCATTCAATAACTAATAGTTATTGTTTGATAAACTCAAAATACCTTATAGACAGCATCTATAAAGCGCAAGTCATTTTTTGCTATGAGCTCTACATTGGATTCCATTATAAGTTCTGTTACATAAGGTGAGTATGAGGTAAAAGAATAGCTGATGATGGGCAAAGATGCTGCTGGGTCTCCCTTTATCAAACTGTTAGGAAAAAAAGAAAAATATTTTTAATAAGCATTTAATAAGCATAATTCCACAAAGTTGGATAATCAAGAAAATATTAGAAATGTTTATAATAATTTAAAACTTAACACTATAGCTATAATAATTAGGTGATACATGAGACTTTCTAGATTCCATTCCCCATTTTAAACCAGTCTAGCCAGACTACTATGAAATACCACTGTTCGTCTGCTCAAAAAACTTACTATAGGTCTCTAGTACCAACTATTTACCATTGATTTTCCAAAGCTTAGTCTTACGTGATCTACTCCATTTTCTACTACTAATAAAAGCAATGTACCATCTTACAAAATTGAAGTACACTTCATGGTTTTGCAAACACTTGTTCTATTACCTCCTTTGCTCTCTACCACAAACTTCCAAAGGTAAATATTATGAATTCTAAGTTACAGATGAGGAAGATGGGATGGGAAAAAGCATGAACTGTGACTTGGTTGACCAGTCTATTACTTTTCACTTACTGCTCCTTCTAAATCGTATATTATTACCTATGCTAATTCCACCAGTCTAGAAAGGTATCCCACTCTTCTTTGCTTATCCAATTATTATTTATTTTTTACAAATCATTCATCAAATCTCAAGCTTCCTATGAAGCTTTCCTCAACTTTCTGATCTATACTGATCTCTCCAAGAAAGACTCCCAGGCTACTCAGTATCTGCTGTGTCTTTATCTGTCTGGTAGTGTTTCCTGTCTTCTTATTTTCTCAATGTGAAGTACCTTCACTGATTTTCCCACAACAAAGCACAGGAGGTATTTGTTCAATTTGCCAGTTACATTTGTTCAATTGCAGTATTTTGTACTTATATAAAGCAAATGTTTTCCAAAAAATTCAAGATGTTCACATAAACATCCCCATCTCCACCCAAATTTTTAGTAAGACAGAGAACAAATACATGATGATAGCACTACATTTTGTTTTACTGGACAAATATGAATTATTTCTTTTATGTTTCTTTGAAATACTGTAATATTTCACCCAATCAGAAAACTCCTCTGGCAACCTTGTCTGTCTGAAACACAGTCCAAAAACAGGAAATGAAAAAAAAATACCTTTGAACAGCAAAATCTGTCCATTTTATGCACACTATACATAGATGATAGCCAGGCACACATTTAACACTTTTTATGTTAAACAATTTCAAAAATCTTGATTATCTAGTTCCTAAGGACTTAGCATATTAGAAACAGTAAGAAAAACAGATGCCAACACAAAAAACAGCAAATGGCCAGAAAACATAACAAATGTGAAAAAGTAGAAAAAAGAATCAAAATGAGGGGGGTGTTGTGTGTGTGCTTAAATGTGTGTGGCAGGGAGACTAGCAATCTGAGTGCCTCTATGGAAGAAGCAAGTAGCATTTCAAATCTCAATAGACCCTGCAGATTTTAGTATGTTATATAATAATCTAAAAATTGTTGTTCTTAATGATGCTTTTGGGTAATAAGAAAATTAAATGTTTAAACACTGTATTTAGAAAACAAGAGAATACTGGTATATTTTAGAATTATACCTATTTAAAATGTCTTTTAAAATGTTGACACTTAAAGTGGCAAGGAGAAGACTTGGCTACTCAAACTGGTTAAACCCCTGCAAGTTCTGGATGGTCAGGATTTTCATGTTTTGAGGAATCAAGATGATTCTTACATACATGGATAACATCTGTTTCATATCTTCTGCCTCTCACATATAATGCCTATAATAACAGCAATTTGAGCTAAACTTTCTCCTTACTCTCCTCTCTATCCTTTCACTTTCAGCCTTCTCTTGAGTTACCTCTCCCTACTGTAACCTCAAGAGTTATTAGAATATCCATTCTTATATGGATATCCATTCTTATATGTAAAGCCCATTACTGAAGGATTCTACTTACAAGTTTCCCTCTACTCTTGAACATCTAACTTGGACTTGTCCCTGGACACTCATTCATTCAATAAATGTCTAATCAACTCCTAATATGTGCTATGCATAATTCTAGATGGGGGGATTCCACAGTGAAAACAAAAAACAAAGTCCAAGACTTCAGCTTACATTCTAGTAACCAATTAACATTTAACCAATCCATCAATTAATCAATGATAAAAGGTTAAGGGTAAGTGTCATGAAGAAACAGAATTATGAAGGGATACAGAATGACTGCAGTACCATATTATATAGGCATGAATATAGGAAAATGTATGTTGCCATATTCTAAAAACGTTGTCATAGTTGCAAAATGGGAGCTAAAGTGAAAGGTTCAAAGTGGGGTCTGTTAAATGGGAGAGCTTAAGCGCAATCTTCAGGCTGCCATACACAAAAAAATCTACTAACTAGAATATTCCATATGAAAAAGAACACTTGACTTAAATGTATAAAATCTTTCCTCCATAAAAGAATAAACAAATAAATGATAAGAAAAGACTGACAAGAAATGGCAACAATCTCTTCTTATTCTGGATATATTTAACTGTAAGAAATATCATCCAACTGAATATGAGAGAATGGTAGATTATACAAATAATAAAATCTATTATACCTCTATGAGTTTAAAAGCTGTACAGAGATTATAACTTATACAGATAAATACTGTGCTTCTAAACAGTTTTAAATCTTTTAAGTTGGAATTCTTCATTAGTTCATACTTAGAAATAAACTCCTATAATTCCCTGCTTTCTCAAATATTTTAATCATTTCAAGGCAGATTTAAATAGGATCCAGGTAAAATCTGATTTTTCTCAGGTAGTCCCCCATGTTAAATATCATCTCAAATCACTAGCAAGAAGAATACAATTAAGTTTGATATTATAGCTTACCCTACACAGTCCACCTCTTCAGGATAATTTAGCAAGCGGAGCACCTGTTCTAGGTTCCGTAAACTTCTTTTTAAGTCACCTGTTGCCATTACTTAACATCAGATTCAGCTCCAATTCTTGAAATAGTCTAATTTTTCACCTGAAAATAGAAATCCATGAAATACTGGTTAAGTCTCTGTATTTTTGAAGCTTCTTGATTCTATTTTGGTCATATCTCCTATTGGCACTTACCATATTTATCTTACCCTAGCTCTTTTTCCCCTAGCTTCTTCTCTACTACTCAAGTTCTGCTTTGTAACTACTATAAGTTCCTGAATATAGGGTGTCTCCCCTACCCTCCTACATGTTTTCCTCCCAAAAAAATAAGTTTGCCTTATATTCATCTTATTATAATGTATCTTATATAACACTTGCCCAAATAGTTTTTTTTTTTTAAGCATAAAGCACCGTTTGAGAAGACACATCAACTTGGAATAACATCCATCAGTGACTCTTTTGGATGCTTATAGAAGCTACATAACACAATCAATAAATAATGGAGACAAATTTAGCGCAGATTTAATCAGAGTCACAGGGCTCTGATCTCACATAGTTGCCAAAAAGATACCTTTCCTAAAAACTAAAAATACATTTTAAAAATGCAGGGTTCACTTGGATAAATATGACAGATTACCTTCCTTTCCATTTTCTAAAGATCACTAAAATGAAAGTAAATAATTAAAAATCATGTATACCCACCAGGACAAAAAGAACTACAGGAGATTTCACATAACAAAACAGGTATCAACAAAATTTTGGAAAATGAAAAGCAAATGAATAAGGGATAACCAACCTAGCAGAGCACAGACCGGCCAATCCCATCTGCTTAATATTTAGGAGGAAACCAACTGAAGCAAGATAGGTTCACAAATCAGGTGCACTTGATGCTTCTGAAAGACAAAGGGGTAAGTCCAGGGGGCTGAAATAAGAATGATTATTTGAGAGTCTACATAAGAAGCAGCTAACCCTAGAATTTATTTTCCCTCCCGCCTCCTATCCCTACACACATAACTTGCTCAGCAAGGCAACTACCTCTCACCTTCCCTGGAAAGAGAAAAGAGCTTTACACTCCAAAGAAATTGAATTAAGGAGGCACTAAATTTGGAAACATCAGGCAAGGCGAACAATACAGAAGGAAGTGTTCGAAGGCAGAAAGAAGTATTAATGAAAACACACACACACACACACACACACACACACACACACACTAATAAAGTTTCTTCCTATATCTCAGCCTCAAGAAGCTGTTAGACTTACATCCTCTGTGACAACAGACTATCAGGTTCTATGCTAGAGAAGGTGGATGGACCTAGAGAAAAAAGTATCACATTTCTGACATTTGAGGAAAATCCCCATTGAAAAGGGCAGGTCTTGCCCAATAAACCTGCAGCAAACTCACTTATTGATAAGCCCTAACCAGGCACCTTTTTTTCTTAGAGACTCATGTTTAAAACTGAATATATGCCCAAAGGTCAATAACTATTAGAGGGAAGCTTCAGTATGAAAAGTATATATAAATACCTTAAACAAAATAAGCAGAGAAGAAAAATTTGGTGGAAATAGAGATAATATAGAGAAAAAATTTCAAAATGAAGCTTTCCATTCTCAATGAGATTAGAAAAAAAAATTAAAACCTAAAACAAGAATAGAAGGATATAAAAAATATTAAGCTTGTGAGAATGTAAAATGAGCCAGAGATTGTTAAAGTGGATCAAAAATAAGATCTAACTACATGTTGTCTATAAGAAATCCATTTTGTTTATAAGATTAAAAGTAAATGGATAGGGAAAAATATACCATGTTAACATTAATCAAAAGAAAGCAGGAACAGTTATAATAATCTCAGACAGCAGACTTTATAATAAGGAAAGTTATTAGGGACATAGGGTCATTACATAAAGATAAAGGACTTAATTCTCCCAGAAAATATAACAATCTTTAATGTATATGCACCTGAACAACACAATGTCAAGATATATGAAACAAAAACTGACAGAACCACAACGAGAAATATACAAATCCCCTATTTTAGTTGGAGACTTCAACACTCCTCTATGAGAAATAGATCCAGCAGGCAAAAAAAAAAAAAAAATCAGTAAGGACAAACAATATCATCTGTCAACTGGATATAACAAATATTTATAGACTACTTCATCAAACAACAATAGAATACATATTCTTCTCAATTTCACATGGAACATCCACCAAGATAGACTATCTTTGGCATCATAAGGCATACCTTAACACATTTTTAAAAAGTATAAATTATACAATGTCTGCTTTTAGACCACAATGGATTTAAATAGAAATCAACAACAGAATTGAAAATGATGGCAAAAATAAAAATTTAAATAAGACAAGTTTGAGGAGATAATTATAGTTACACAATGGATGAAAAGACCAAAAGTGGAATAGAAATTATAAGAAAATTAGAGGACCAAACTGAAAGGTTCAACATCTCATGAACGAGAGAAAATGAGGGAGGAAATTGTGAAATAATACAAAAACACCTCTTAAGGCTGAATGTCATGATTCTCTAGATTGAAAGAACACAATGAGTGATAAACACAAGAAGTGAAACAAAACTCACACCAAGATATATCACTGTGACATTTCATAAAGTAAAAGAGAAGTTTTGATAAACATCCAACAAGGCAAGAAAAGATCACATAGGAAGAATATCAAAATAGCACCAAACTTTCAATAGCATTGTTAGAAGCTAAAGGATAAAGAAACATTATCTTCAAAATCCTGAGAGGAATTACTTATAATCTTGAATTCTATACTCAACCAAGTTATCAAATACCACACCCAGCAGATTTACTCTAGGTATGCAGGGGCTTAGTACAACATTCTAAAAATCAATGTAAGCCACATTAGCAGGTCAAAGAAGGCAAATCATGTATTATCAACGGATGTAGAAAAAGCACTTGAAAGAAATCTAACACCCATCCATAATAAATACTCTCAGCAAACTAGGAATAGAGGGAAAGTCCCTCAACTTAATTGGGAAAATACCTAGAATTCTGAAACAAACAATACAATTAAAAAATAGGCAAAAGATGTTAACAGATATCTCACTAAAGAGGATATATGGATTGTAAATAATATGAAGAGGCTCAAAATCATTTATCATTAGAGATTTGCAAATTAAACCAAAACACCACTACACACCTATTAGAATGGCCATAAAGCCTACAAAAAAAACCAACAGCTAACACCACACTTAAGGCTGAGAAACTGTATACTTCCCCCAAAGACTGGGAATAACACGAGGATGTCCTATCTCACCACTCCTATTCAACAGTGTTCCAGAAGTCCTAGCTAGTGAAATGAAGCAAGCAAAGGAAATAAAATACCTTAGGAAGAAAGGAATAAAGTGGTCTTCATTTGCAAAAGACATGATTGTTTATTTAGGAAATGCTAAAGAATTAACAAAAAAAAAAACCCCTAAAAGTAAAAAGTGAGTATAGTAAAGTCACAGTATATAA
Source organism: Pan paniscus (assembly GCF_029289425.2). Lineage (NCBI taxonomy): Eukaryota > Metazoa > Chordata > Mammalia > Primates > Hominidae > Pan > Pan paniscus. The sequence goes on along the minus strand of NC_073252.2, from coordinate 172,053,221 downwards.
GGTTAATATACAAAAGTCAAATGTTTTCCTATATACTGGCAATAAATGATTAGAATGAAATATAAAACTAAAAACACCATTATCATAGCACAAAAAACACTTATAAGTCTAACAAAATATGTAAATGATCTGTATGTGACAAATTACAAAACTATGAAAGAAATCAAAGAAGGTTTTAGCTAGAAAAGGATAGTGGAACAGGACCTCCCCAGCCCTTGTCCTTCACAGAAACACCAATTTAGCAACCATCTATGTATAAAAGTGCCCTGATGGGTCCAACTAGAAGGCTGTGACATCCTTCTGGAGTCCAAGACTGATAGAAGCCATTTTGAGAAGGCAGAATCATGCCCCAGTAGCAGGCATGTGACTACAGAACTGGCTCCAGACCCAGCAGCAGCCTCATCAGCATGTGGGCTTCAACTCACCTGTCCAAGGTCTCACAGGAAGACTTGTTTGTCTGGGAACCCAGAAGGAACCACACCCACCCAAGCCCCAGTAACAGGCCCACAACCGCAGACCTGATTTTGAACATGTAAAGCAGACCCACAACCTGGCTCCACCTAAGTGACTGTGGTTTGGAAGTCAGTCTCACCAAGGGACCCAGCAAGAGAAGATCTTCATCTACTGAAATCACTCTGTTTAGTACAGAAGTGGGAACTGCTCCTTCAAATGTACAGACACCAATGAAAGACTCAAGGGATTATGAGTAAATACAACATGCCAAAGGAAACCAATAAGGTTACAGAAACTGACTATAACAAGATGAAGATCCATGATCTGCTTGACAAAGAATTCAAAATAATCATCTTAAGCTCAATGAGCTACAAAAACAAACAAACAAATAAACAAACCCAGATAGAAAACGAAATAAAAATCAGGAAAACAATACATGAACAAAAAGTTCAATAAAGGAGAAGCATAAAAAAGAACCAAACAGAAATCCTAGAGCTGAAGGATACAATGACTGAACTAAAAAATTCAATAGAAGGCTTCAACAACAGACTCAATCAACCAAAAGCAAGAATCAGCAAACCTGAACACCGGTCATATGAAATTATACAATTAGAGGAAGAAAGATTAAAAAGAATAAAAAGTGAAATGAAGTAATACTATGGGACTTATGGTACACCACTAAGTAACTTAATAAACACATTATAAAAGTTCCAGAAGGCAAAAAGACAGAGAGAAAGGGGCAGAAAGCACATTTAGATTATGGCTGAAAACTTACCAAATCTAGGGAGGAAAATGGACATCCAGACTCACGAAGCCCAAAAGTTCCCAAATGGGTTGAAGCCAAAGAGGTCTGTACCAATAGACACTATAATGAATTCGTCAAAATTCAAAGACAGAGAAAAAATTTTGACAGCAGTGACAGAAAAGTAACTTATTTCATATAACAGGGCCTCCATAAAGGTATTGGTGAATTTCTCAGCAGAACACTTGCAGGCCAGGAGAGAGAGAATGACATATTCAACATACTGAAAGTAAAAAAAGAAACCTGCCAACTGAAAATAATTACCTGAAAAAACTGTCTTCAGGAATGAAGGAAATAGCCAGGCATGGTGGCTCACACCTGTAATCCCAGCACTTGAGGAGGCTGAGGGCAGGCAGATTGCTTGAGCTCAGGAGTTCAAGACCACCCTGGCAAACATGGTGAAATCTTGTCTCTACAAAAAATACAAAAATTAGCCAGTCATGGTGGTGCATGCCTCTAGTCCCAGCTACCTGGGAGGCTGTGGTGGGAGGCTGACTTGAGCCCAGGAGGTTGAGGTTGCAATGAGCTGAGATCATGTCACTGCACTCCAGCCTGGGCAACAGAGCCAGACCTGGAAAAAAAAAAAAAAAAAAAAAGATAAAAGAATAAAGAAAACATGAAAACTTCCTCAGATTAAGAAACTCAGGGAGTTTGTCACTTTTAGACATGCCCTAACAAGAAATGCTAACAGGAGATCTTCAAGTTAACTGAAAAGATACTAAACCAACAGTATGAAAGCATATGAAAGTATACATCTCACTGCTAAAAGCAAACATGAAAACAAACACAGAATATTGCAATACTGAAATTTGTGGCACGTAAATCTCATTGAACACTAGTATATAAATTAAAAGACAAAAATAGTATGAGTAACTACAACAACCACAGAAATTTGTTAATAGAAACAATATAGAAAGAAGTAAAATCTGAAATCAATTACATACATTGGTGAGGAAGAGTGGGGAGGAGTGTAGAGATTCTGAATATGAATGAAGTTGTTACTAGCTTTAAAAAGCCTGCTATGACTACATAATATTTGATGCAAACCCCATAGTAACCAAAATAAAAAGTATAGTAAATAAACAAAAAAAAGAAAAAAATCAAAGCATTCTACTACAATCATCAAATCACAAAGACAACAAACAAGAGAAAAACAGGAGAAACAGAAAGCAAATAGAAAACAATGAATAAAATGGAAACAATTAAGTACTTAATTATTAAAAATTATTACTTTAAATTTTTAATAATTAAGGGCTCTCAGGAGACATGGAATGGTTGAAATGGATAATAAAAACAACACTCAACTATACGCTATCTACAAGAGACTCTAACATTTAAGGACACACGTAGGCTAAAAGTGAAGGGATTGAGAAAGATATTCCATGCAAACTATAACCAAAAGAGAGCAGGGTGGCTATCTATATCAGACAAAATAGACTTTAAGTCGACAACTGTCAAAAGAGACAAAGAAGGCATTATATAATAGTAAAAGGGTCAATTCAATAGAAAGATACAACAACTAAAAATACATATGCACCCAACATCAAAGCACCTTATACAGTGAACATTGACAGATTTGAAGGAAGAAATAGATATCAATACAATATAGAAGGAGACTTTGATACATCACTCTCTATAATGTACAGGTCATCCAGACAGAATGCCAACAGCAAATATTGATAGAATTGGAGGAAGAAGTAGATATCAATACAATACAGAAGGAGACTTTGATACGTCACTGTCTATAATGTACTGGTCATCCGGACAGAATACCAACAAGTAAATTGCAAACTATACAACACTATAGACCAAAGACCTAACATGCATATACAGAACATGAGACCCAACCATAGCAAAATAATCATTCTTCTCAAAAGGACATGAAACATTCTCTATAACTGATCACAGCCTAGGTCACAAAACAAGTCTTAACAAATTTAAGAAGACTAAAAACATTCTAAACGTTTTGTCTGATCACGAGGGAATGAAACTAGAAATCAATAATAGAAAGAAAATGGAAAAATTCACAAATACAGGGGAATTAAATAACATACTATTAAATAATACTGGGTCAAACAAGAAATCAAAACAGAAATTATAAAATATCTCAAGACAAACAATAATAAAAACACAGTATACCCAAACATACAGGATGCAGTAAAAGCAGAATAAGAGAAGTGTTTATAGCAATAAATTCATTAAGAAGAAGAAAGAGGCAGGACACAGTGGCTCACGCCTATAATCCTAGCACTTTTGGGGGCTGAGGCAGGCGGGTCACTAGGTCAAGAGATTGAGACCATCCTGGCTAACATGGTGAAACCCCATCTCTACTAAAAATACAAAAATTAGCTGAGCATGGTGGTGCATGGCTATAGTCCCACCTACTCGGGACTCCCACCTACTCGGGAGGCTGAGGCAGGAGAATCACTTGAACCCGGGAGGCGGAGGTTGCAGTGAGCCAAGATCATCACGCCACTGCACTCCAGCCTGGTGACAGAGCGAGACTCTTGTCTCAAAGAAAAAAAAAAAAAAAGGTCTCAATAAAACAACCTAACTTTACACCTCAAGGAACTAGAAAAAGAACAAACTAAATCCAAAATTAGCAGAAGGAAGAAAATAATAAAGATTAGATTAGAAATAAATGAAATAGAAAATTGAAAAACAATTTTAAAAATTGACAAAACTAAAAGTTCCTCTTTTGAAAAGACAAACTAAATCAACAAATCCTTGGCTAGACTTTAAAAATAGAAGACTCAAACAAAATCAGAAATGAAAGAGGACACAATTGATCCCACAGATATAAAAAGTATCATAAGGGACTATTATGAACAATTATATGCCATCAAATTGGACAATCTAAAAAAAAATGGGTAAATTCTTAGAAAAATATAACTTACCGAGACTGAATCAAGAAGAAATAGAATGCTTGAATAGACAAATAACAAAAAAGGAGATTGACGGAATAATAAAAAAATTCCCAACAAAGAAAAGCCAAGAGCCAGATACATTCTAGCAAACATTTAAAGAAAAATTAATACAAAACCTTATTAAACATATCTAAAAAAAAAAAGAAGAGGGAACACTTCCAAAGTCATTCTGAGGCCTGCATCACCCTGATACCAAAGCCAGACAAATACACTACAAGAAAACTACAGTCTAATACATTTGATGAATATAGACGTAAAAATCCTCAATGAAATGTTAGCAAACCAAACACAACAGCACATTAAAAGAATCATATACCATGACCAAGTAGGATTTTTCATTGTGATGCAAGGATGGTTCAACATATGACAACCAACCAATGTAATATACTGCATTAATAGAATGAAGGATAAAACTCACATGGGCATCTGCACAGATGCAGAAAAAGCACTTGACAAAATTCGATACTCTTTTGTGATAAAAACTCCCAATAAATTAGGTATGGAAGAACCTTATAGCAAATTAGGTAAAGGAAAAACAAAATAAAGTCCATTTATGAGAAGCCCACAGCTAAGATACTTAAAGATAAAAAACTGAAAGCTTTCCCCATAAGATGAGGAACAAGGCAAGGTTGCCTACTTTAGCCTCTCCTATTCAGCGTTAAGTCCTAGCCAGAATAACCAGGTAAGAAAAATAAATTAAAAACATCCAAATAAAAAGAGAAGAGGTACAATATCTGTTTGCAGATGACATGATCTTAGAAGTAGAAAACCTTAGGGACCCCAACAAAAATGTGAGAATAAACAAATTTGCCTTTAAAAAAGAAGGAAATCCTGCCATTTGCAACAACATGGATGAACCTGAAGGACATTATGCTAAGTGAAATAAGCTAAACACAAAAAGACAAATACTGTATTATCTCAATGTATGTGAAATCTAAAATAGTCAAATACATGCAAGCAGAGAATAGAATGGTGGTTGTAAGGGAACATGGGGAGAACAAAATGGGAAGCTGTTGTTCAAAGGGTACAAAGTTTCAGTTAGGCAAAATAAATAAGATCTGCAGGTACAACCCAGTGTCTGTGATTAGCAATATTGTATTCTTAAAATTTTGCTAAGAAGTTAGATCTAATGTTAAGTGCTCTTATCACAAAAGGTGAAAAAAAGATGAGTAGAAGGAAACTTTTCAAGGTGATGGCATTGATTTCTTGTAGTAATAATGGTTGGATGGTTTCACAATATCTACTTATCTCCAAACAGAAATTGTATACATTAAATGTCTATAGCTTTCTGTATGTCAATCATACTGCAATAAACAGGTTAAAAAATGAAGCAGCACCAGATTCCTGTACACACACCTCTAAAAATAGTCCCTTTGTATATAAAGCACCCCAAATTTTCTCCTTCTGAGTGTGTTATCTGCTTAATTAAGGGCCTGGACTACAAAATCCAAGTTTTCACTTTTCATCCAAAGTTTTCCATTCTCACACACAGAATTTTCTCGTTCAGTTAGCAGATGCAAGAAGAGAATTTCAGATATTAGCTTTAAATACTACATTCTTGTCTATACCTGGTATTACTAGCTCTACCTAATTCATTTTCTTTCTTACCATGAAATTATAGAAACAAAAAGGTTACTGCAAAACACTTATAAACATATTGTCAGCATGAAATAATTATAATTATCCTATAATAAATTGTACCTTTTGAACAATTTTGGTCACTTTTTGATCTTCGTGTATTAATAAGTTAATACATGTAAATCATAACCAGAAGGGAAAATCAAAACATTCCACTTACCAAGTAATGATGGAAAAGAGAATGTGTGTGATTTAGTTAATTTAAAATATTATAGAAAGCAACAAATAACAGAAATGGTATCTGGGATAAAGTTCCTGGACCTGGATAAGGATGTTTGGTGATATCTCAAGCTGTTCAACACCTTTGCACAGGCCATTTCTTCAAGCTTGAAGAGATACAGAGCAACTCCTTCCCTCTCCCATTCTCCATCTGGCTAATACCCCTCGGCATCCTGCTTAAATGTCACAACCTCAAATAAGTCTTAGATCCCAAACTAATTAATCCCCCTCATTAATTTTCTCTAATAGACCCAGTTCTTTTCCTTCTTGGTACTTATCATAATAAAGAACCAAAATCTGTGCCAAGGGTCCAAAATAGCACTCTACCTGAAAAGCAACACTTAACCCTTGTCATTTCTCAGCTCTATTTCAGAATGAGCTGGGTTACTACCTGGGGTCCCATAACGACCTATATCCCAATGGCCTAGAAATAGAAGGAATACACCGATTCCCCCTCTTGATGCTGATTCTTCACTTTAATAAGCCACCACCATTGTCAGTCAAGATGTTTTGCACTGTCATCGGTCCCAAACTCCTGCTGGTTAGCCAGCTGTCTACTTCCAAGAAGAAAAGGTGAACACAGAAAAAAAGGCAAGAAATTCAAAATATCTATGCTTTTTACAGAAAGAGCAAATGGTGCAATTATTTTGGAAAACTTACTGGTGATACCTACTAAAAGCTGACATACATAGGGCCTATGAAACAGGAATATGACTCTGAAGAATGTACACAACAGAAAAACACATACGTGAACCAAAAGATTTGAACGAACTGAGACTTTAAACAAAATGATTCATTTTTTAAAAACTGCCCCAAAAGTAATAGCATGGAATTTATTTCTAAATGACTAATTTTCTTGCATGGAGTGGGACTTTCATTAGATTATCAAAGGAGATTTTTCCCAAAGAAGAGTCATAAATAGGTATATAAACGACTAAGAACCTTTGCTGGAAGGAGGTAAGTTTCTGAACTATAAAAGTCTAGTCAGCCAGTAAGGTGAAACTAACTTACATAAAAACATCTACCACAACTGTCCATGGACACTTCATAGAAGAAAAGTAATACATAACAATACCTTGAGTAATGAACCCTTTGAGAATGAAGCTCCTTTAAAATGAAGTTATCACATTAAAATGAAGTCATTATATTAAAATGAAAACAGAACAATTCATAAATCAGGTGAAGCTGGGTTAGTGTGATCTTTTCCTCCAATTCGCATTACCCAGCTGTCCAGGATACAAATCATCCCTTTACACACCGTTTCTCTATCTTTAAATAAGGAAAGGTAAGAAGGTTACCGATTTACAAAATCCTAAATTTAGTAAGCTTCCTACTTTAAGCCCCTCGCCACTCATTTCCACAGCCATTTCCCCAGGGTAGAGCAACTGCTCCCTCTTTGTGAACCTACCTTTCTGTTCCTAGTCTCCTTTATCAACATGGTAGGCAACAGCTTATTGAATATACTTTTATAGACTTGTGCATGCACATTTTAGTCACTATTTTTCAGCCGATAAATTACTTCAACTAAACATTTATATTTTTAGACAGAGATAATTTTAGGTACTGTCAAATGGGAGATAACTAGAAAAAGAGAAAGTCATCCTGAAATCACATTATACAAAACACTGGCCAAGAAGTTAAACCCTATTTAATATCCTTTAGATTGACTGGGGGTAGATGGACACACGGAAGCCTAAAAGGGATTTCCCAAGATAAGCCTTTACTTTCCTGAAAAGCATGAAGTGAGGACTACTCTGGCTTTAACCGCAAAAAATGTATTCTTGGATTTTGCCACTGGCCAATATAGTAGGTCTGAGCTTCTTTCGGGTTCCAGACCCATCTATCGTAACACATTCTTCTAGGGATACCTTCTTCCCAGTAACTTTAATGTAAATTCTATGTCTTTCCAGACTTCCTTTAGTCCTTCCAGATGTATATTCCATTTTCCCAGTGCAAGTAATTTTGTTTTACGTAACACTTTATGATATCTTCTCACCTTTCCTTTTTCTGACATTTTGGAAAACATTTCAGTGTCTCTTACATGATTTCTACCTCTGATAATGGAATTTCTGACAACAAAGTTATGTCTCTCTTCAGTACCAGTGAATAAATATTTTGAAGAGTAATACAAGCAGAGCTCGTGAAGGAGGTAAGTGATAGGAGACAGAAAAATAAAGGGATTTAAAATTGGGATTATTACAGAATAAAATTACAGCTACTGCTGCTCTACATTCTCACAAAGGGCTTTACTAAGTCTACTATAAAATTCAAAAGCCTTAAAAACAAGACATTAAAAGAAGCCAATCTATTACTTATGTACATTTTAACACCTTACTTTCATTAATGAAAAATACTTTTAAAAATTTAACATTTTCAACTTATAGCACTGATCAAAGGCAAACTAAGGAAAAAAGGAGATACCACTCAGCTTGCAGCATAGATTCAATAATAAAGAAGCTCTCAATATTCCTTTCTAGCTTCCTTCCTTGTCTACAAGTCAGATCTGCGCAATTGAACTTGTGGGAGAGGCTGTGAAAATGGTGTACTCTAGCAGTTTAGGATTTTCAACATCGCTCAATCTCATTGCTGTTAGAAGTCATTAAAACAATGCCTCCCAATAGAATGTCACTGGACCACAGTGACTTTTGTTTAGAATGAAGCAACTACACTGACTCTAGTAACAGTCAATGGCTAAGAGTTTGTGACATAGCACATAATGCTCGATATTATCTAAAAACACGTATCAAAAACAAAAAAGTAAAGATGAGAAAAACAGTTTATGAAACTGCAAAAGATATTAGGGAAATACTTCTCTAAGAGATAGGAGAAAGGTCTGAGAAAGGCAAAGCATCGAGAAAGCTGGGCGGGAGTGGGGAGGAGTAAGGGACAAGTAAAGAGTTCAACGGGACTGCTGTATTCACACATAAAATTAAAAGGTCTGCAGATAATTCGGAAAAAAAACAGTCTAGCATGGCCATAATTCCAGAGTAAAAGAGAATAACAACTTCAAGATTAACTTGTTACAGTGAGGGAAAAATCTGTAGCCTTCAATAAAGGTGGAGAAATATTTGAAAAGCTGGGGAAATGCAAACAAGGAAAACACGAACTGCTGTCCTGTCCTCCTTATAGTCAGGAGCCGTTTGTATCCTCACCCCAGAGGATCCAATAGGAATCAGTAAGCCTATAACTTTCCAACCCTAAGTCACAACCTAATTCTGATAGGATGAGCTACCACGATACTTCCCACTTCGTTGTGACTAAAAGCATATACTAGTTGGGTATATAAGCAAGGCTCCCCTCCCGCCATTTGATTTAAAAGAATGAAAAGGCGGATCTGGTCATTCGTCTCCGCCCGGGGTCTCTGTAAGGACGGCGGAGAGAGGCGACCTCTGCCCAACACCGGGCGCAGCCTTGCCGTCTCCTCGGGGCTCACCAAGCAGCCACCAGCAAAGAAGCCGGTTTCAAAGGCCCAGCACGACAGTGAGAGGAAAACGGAGCATATGCAACCATACACAGTCACCAGAGTCCAGCCTCCCGCAACGAGTCGCTACAGCCAGGCGCCTGCGCCCAGAAGCGCTTCTGGCGCCGACCGTTTGTATTTGGAATTGTGGGTTCCTGCCCGCCACGCACCACCGCAAGCCCTTCAAAGCTGGGAGCTTCTCTGTGCTCCAGGATTCCTCGCTGCCGATTCCACACCGCGTTCAAGACTCCTGTGAAGAGCGACTCTGCTGAGAGCCTCCTCAATGGCCAGTCCACTTCTAACTTGCAGCTGAGAAGTTTTTCTGATCTTGATAGTCAGAGTGGCTCGTGCTGCGAAGTGAGAAACATGGAATCTATAGCGAATCGTAAACAACAGAAATAAAAATGCGTCTCCGTTAAGAGTCGGAGCCTAACGTCACTTCCGGCAACAATAGGAAACGTCAAAATTGGGACAGTCGGCAGTTCTGGCCCCTGCAGCTGGAGGTACCCTGAGTTCTGAGGGTCGTAGTGCTGTTTCTGGTATTCTCATCGCGGTCACCTCTACCGGTGTGGACAAGTAAAGTTTGAACCGGCTTCTCCATGGCCTGGGCACCAGTTCCCGGCTGAGCCATTTTCCTTTTGGCTAAAAGCCCCCGCCCAGAGGCCAATTCGTCGCGGCGGCGGTGGAGATCGCAGGTCGCTCAGGTACAGGAGTCAACCTAGATATTTTAGATCTCTTGTCTCTTTTCCCTGTTCACCTTCACTTTTCTCGAAAATAAAGACAACCAGTGCTTGCCAGTTGGCCGAAACTGGCCGACCAGCAAGAGTTTGCGACCAATGACAGTGCGAAGCATCTTGAGTGACAGTGGTGGTGGCTCATTAAAGTGAGGAATCAGTGTCAAGAGGCGGAACTGGGTGTGTTCCTTCTGTTTCTAGGCCATTGGGGTGTAGTTCGGTTTAGGACTCCAAGTAGTAACCCAGCGTCATTGTGAAATAAACCTGAGAAATGACAAGGGTTACTTTCTTCAGGTCCAAGTGTTGGTTTTCGGGTCGAGTGTTATTTTGGTTCCTAGACAGTTTTTGGTTCTTTATCACTTTCCAGTAATATGAATGCAAACACAAGTATAGTTAAGATCACGATGGATTGCTAGCTGCTACAGTAGTCAAACTTTGGTTATAAAACTTGTCAAACTTGTCTTTTATTTGTTTCTCAGCGACTGGGTTCTAATCTCTTACGTAGAAGGTTCTCAATATTTATTTGGCAAAATTACATAAATGGATCCCAATCCTCAGTCATTTAATTTTTTTAGTTTTATTTTTAGGTTCTGTATGAATTTACTAATAAAATAATTGATTCTACTTGTTTTACAAGTAAAATATTCATTTTCAAGGCTCCTAGGTGTATATCCCCAAATGAATATATCATGATTTTTATTACGGTAAAGTGAAGACAATTTATGTTTTCTATTTCAGCTTTCCTCTTCCTTCTTTTAATGTTTGAAGTAATGTATTTCTGAGGTAGGAGCTCTACACACTTCTCAACTCTACCCTTCACGAAAAAGATATATGAAACAGAGTAGGTTTCAGAATAAAGAATGCATAAGTTTTATTATTTTTTTCATATTGGGTCAGAAATTCATCTTTAGCCAATTAACCTGACAATATGTCTGATGAGGTACTTCATTAGTTGTCTATTGCTGGGTAACAAATTGCCCCCAAATTTACCCCAGCTTAAAACAACAAATATTATCAGTTTCTGTACATCAGGAATTAGGGTGCAGCGTAACTTCATTTAATAATGAGTTACAGCAAATTAACTAATATTACTTGGGGCCCTTGGATCAACTGAAATACTTCCATCCACAAAATATTATAGTAACTTCTAGATAAGCCAAAACATTGATCGTAATTTATTACATATGATCACTTTAATGGGGAATGTTTTGTGTGTTTACTGTTGCTAGGTTAAAAGATATCTTCCTCATTTACAATATAAAAACATTGAATTACCAAATCTTTAATCACAGTGTGTTGAAATTAGTCATTCAGATTTGTAACTTTATGGTTTATTATTTAACCAACTGCTAATGTACAACTAATTTTTTCCTCATTTTGATTCAAATTTGGAAACTGGCACTATTCCATTGACTGACCCATGATAATGCATCAAAATCATTAATACTAAAGTCTACGAATTATGCATTTAATTTCTGTTTCTTTTTCTTGAATTATTTTACTTAAATAATTTTTTAAACAATTTAAATGAAATACATCTATTTCTGGAAATTTATGTTCACTATTTCTTTTTCGTTTTGCTCTCATTGTTTTGTTTTTCTGACAAATTTCTTGACATAGCTCTCTAATAAACTAAAACATTTTTGGTTGACTTGAATAAATTTATATCATATTTGGGGCAAGTATTTTTTTGAGACAGATTTTTATTCTGTTGCCCAGGCTGGAGTGCAGTGGTGCAAACAAGACTCACTGTAGCCTTGACCTCCTAGGTTCAAGCAATTCTCCCTCCCACCTCAGCCTTCAGAGTACCTGGGACCACAGGCACACGCCATCACGTGTGGTTTTTTTTTTAATTTTTTTGTCTGACTATGCTGCCCAGGCTGGTCTTGAAGTCCTGAGCTCAAGCGATCCTCCTTCCACAGCCTCCCAAGGTTCTGGAATCATAGGTGTGAGCCACTGTGCTGGGTCTGGTGCAAGTACTTTATAGCAATATAAGATAAAAATATTTGTGGTTTGGAGTTTAGGCAACAGCTTTGGGGAGTTTAACTATTTAGTCAGCAGTTCGTGTATTTTTCAAGAATAGATTGCATAGGATTCATAAGCTATTTGAATGAAGGAACCAGATTTTAGCAAGTAAGCCAAGCTTGGAAAGACTCTATATGGAGTAGTGATTTGTGGAAGTCATGAATATAGGGAAAAAAGAGATGGAAAGGACATGCTAAATACACACACACGCACACCATCATCTCTTCTTTTATTTATTTATTTGTTTTTCAGAGTTTTTTCCCTCATTTTATTTTTATGGGATCACAGAATTGTTTCTTCCAATTTTTAAATTGTAGTAAAATATACATAACATAAAATTTACCATCTTAACCATTCTAAGTGTACAGTTCAATGGTATTAATTACATTGATAATGTTGTGCCACCATCAACACCATCTATCTTCATTACTCTTTTTAACTTGTAAAACTGAAACTCTATACCTATTAAACAATAATTCCCCTCCCCCATTCCTAGGTCCTAGCAATCACCATTCTACCTTTTGTTTCCAGTTTTGGAAACCGGAAATGTTTGTATTCATATTACTGGAAAGTGGTAAAGAACCAAAACCTCATGTAAATGGGCTTATCCAGTATTTGACTTTTTTTGACTGGTTTATTTAACTTGGCATAATGTCCTCAAGGTTCATCTTTGTTATAGCATATGCCAGAATTTCTCTTCTTTTTAAGGTTACATAACATTCCCTTATATGTGTCGGCCACATTTTGCTTATCCATTCATCTATTATTGGACACCTGGGTTGCTTCCATGTTTTAGCTGTTGTGAATAATGCTGCTATGAACATGGGTGAACAAATATCTTTTCCAGACCCTGCTTTCAATTCTTGAGGGTATATACCTGAAAGTGGAATTGCTAGATCACATGGTAATTCTGTTTTTAATTTTTTTTTAGGAAGCTCCATATTGTTTCCGCAGAGGCTGTACCATACGTATTACATTCACATTAACAATACATAAGGGTTCCAGTTTCTCCACATCCTTGCCAAGACTTATTTTTTTTTCGATAGTAACTATCTTAATGGGTATAAGGTGGTACCTCATTGTAGTTTTGATTTGTATTTCCCTAATGATTAGTGATGTTGAGTGTATTTTCCTGTGCTTATTGGACGTTAGTGTATTTTCTCTGGAAAAATGTCTTTTCAAGTCCTTTACCCATTTTTGAATCATGTTTTTGTTATTGTTGAGTTAAAGGAGTTATCTGTAATTTATAGATATTAGATTTTATCAGATACATGATTTTCAAATATTTTCTCTCATTCGGTGGGTTACCTTTTTACTCTGTTGATACTGTCTTTTGATGCACAATTTTTTTTAAATTTTCATAATGTTCAGTTGGTCTATTTCCTCTTTTGTTGCTCGTGCATTTGGAAATCATTGCCAAATTCAGTGCTGTAAGCCTTTTGCCCTGTTGCCCTGTTTTTTCGTCTAAGAGTATTACAGTTTTATGTCTTACATTTAAGTCTTTGATCCATTTTGAGTTAATTCTCATAGATAGTGTTGGGTAAGGTTCCAACCTCATTCTTTTGAATGTGGATATGATTTCTCAGCACCATTTGTTGAAAAGACTGTCCTTTCCCCCATTAAATGATCTTGACACCTAGTCAAAAATCTTTTGACCATATATGTGACGGTTTATTTCTGGATTCTCTGTTCTATTTCATTGGTCTGTATGTCTGTTTTTATGCCAATACCATACTGTTTTGGTTACTGTAGCTTTGTAATAAGTTTTGAAATCAGAAAGTGTGTCTTCCAGCTTTGTTGTTCTTTTTCAAGTTTGGTTTGACTATTAGAGGTCCCTTGAGATTCCATGTGGATTTTAGAATTTTTTTCTATTAATGCAAAAAACGTCATTATAATTTTGGCAGGAGCTACATTGAATCTATAGATCACTTTGGGTGGTATTGCCATCTTAATAAGTCTTCCAATCTGTAACCACAGGATGTACTTCCATTTATTTGTCTTCTTTCACTTCTTTCAGTAGTGTTTTGTAGCTTTCATTCCAGAAGCCTTTTACCTACTTGGTTAATTCCTAAGTATTTTATTCTTTTTGATGCTGTTGTAGTTGGTATTGTTTTCTTAATTTCCTTTTCAGATTGTTTATTGTAAATGTATAGAAATACAACTATTTCTGTGTCTTGACTTTATGTCTTTCTACTTTGCTGAACGGATTTATTAGTTCTAAGTTTTTGGTAGAATCTTTAGGGTAACTACAAAGGATTTTACTGCTTTCTTTCCAATTTGGATGTCTTTTACTTTTTTTCTTGTCTAATTACTCTTGGAACCATGGAATTTTATAACTAAAAAAGACCTTAGGGAACACCAGTTTCAAAACCCTTATTTTACAGGGGAGGAAACTGAGACCTCAAAATTTTAGTGACTTGCCTGATGCTCACTACTAGCTAAGGAAGGAGACTGAGTCAAACTCATGTTTTCTTTCCATCAGTCTCTTTTCACTATTAAATGTTTTCTCATTTTTCACCTTCCCCCTATTTCTGGCTGCCTTCAATATTCATTTAATTTAATACCTTGTTTTATTTGTATAAAAGCAACTCAGTGAGAATTATGACTATTGTTTTGGTTTTTAATTCCATAGCACTCATAGCAATGGCCTTTGTGGTTAGTGGGCAGGTGAGTATGTGTATACTGAGAAGGTGGGTTAGGATATGCTACCATGACTACAGCTGATTACAGCCACGTTAAGTAAATAGTGATACAATTAAGTAAGAACCATATAATTAAAAATAATGCTAGTGAGAAGTATGATACATTTATTTTATTTAAAGTTTCAAATAGTTGGACAATGGAACATTTCTTGAAAAACAAACCACAGAAATTGAATAAGCCTAAAATTCTTAGATTTGGTTGCATTTAAATAACACATCTTAATTTTTACATTTATTTAGTTGCCATTTTGGTAACACTTTTTATAGAATAAAATTAACAGGAAAAAAACCTTCAGGAAACAAAGTAATATTGTAAATCTTTTTGAATTAAAAAAACCCAAAACCTGCAAATGGTATGCCTTTTAGTAACAAAAACTGCTCTTGCAGGACCAGATCTTTAAATTTAATGAGTAGGGGCTTTTTATGTGTTCAATGTACCTTGTGACCTCTTAGTACTTAGCTATTTCCCTTTTCTCCTTAGAAAGACCTCCTTGTGGACTTACCCTTCCTTTATTTCTCTACATTTGTTGCCTTTAAATTTTAGGGATGTGATTGGTTATCAGGGTTTTTTTCTTTTTTAAAAAATTTCTCTACGCAGTCTGTTCTAAACTTCTTTGGTGGTCTATTCTTTTGGAAGTGAAGAAATAAATGCTAGGCTCCTGATTTGATTCAAAATGTCTCAGAAAATATTTTCTCATAGACTCTCCCATGTTCTTATGCTATTGAATAATATCACATGATATCCCTTAAAGATTTTTAAAACCTGAAGTAACCAAAAATAGAGTTGCTACTTTTTACTTAAAAGCACTGAAAATTTATAAAAACATATAAGTGGATTTTCTTATCGTTAGAATTTGTATTTTAGAGATAACTATTGTAGCACACATTTTAAACCTTTATCTGAGACAGGACATTTACTTATAAATTCCACTATTTAGACAACTAAGAAATACTGAAGAAAAATGACCATTTATAGTGTGTATTTAAATGAGGCTATTCATATGTCAGTCATTACATACCAATGATTTAACACCGTTTGCTCAGTAAAAGCTTTATGGAATTGGTTTGCTTCAAACAAAAGTACTTAAAGCAGAATGCTTTTTTGAGACCTCCGGACTCCTTTCTATTCTTGCCATCTTTCCCTGTGTAGATTTTATATGCCCAAATAGTATATAAACCATTCTTCATTACTTATTGTCTGCACAGCATGTGCCATTTGAGTGCTTAGTGCCATGAAATTATAAGCAGTAGTTACCTTTTTCTTAATAAATACTACTTTATTTTGGTGTTTAACTTGTTACAGAGAGATAGTTTGATTAAAGCTGCTTAATATTTTACAGATAGACTTTGTATTAGATACAAAATATTAATAAAACTTGTATTTTAGTCTTTTTAAGAAATAGTCTACTATTTTGAATAGGAAACAAAACATATTAGTCAAAAATACCATCTCTTAGAAATGTAACGATCTTCTAGAAGTTAAAAAGTATAGAAAACTGTTATTGTTCTTATAAATTTTAATGTATAATCTGTGTAATTATTTGTAGTTAATCCATAGTTTGTACTGCTTTTAAGTGGAAGCTCTTTTATGCTGTTGTAACAGACTTGGTTAGACTAAAACTGCTACTTTAAAAAAAAAATACATCCAAAATTATGTCAGAACAATATAGCTGTTTCAGAAACTACATATTGCTTTACCAATTAAAAGATGCTTTTATATACATTCTCTTAGTTAAGGCTCATAGCCACCCTGTAAAATAGATAGGAATGATTTCCCCCATTTTATAGGAAACAAAAGATCAGAACCTTGTTTGAAATACCTAAGGTCACACAGCAAGTTACAGCGTAATTGGAGCTCCATCTTTAAATTCATCCTCCACAGTAGTAGTGTCAAAAAACTTCTACATTACTGTAAAGCAGAGATTATAGTATATAGCCCACTTTAGAGATTTCAGTTGTATTTATTTATGCTGAAATTAGCATAATAAAACTGAAAGTGGGCAAATTAATTTTTGAAAACCAAAGCTCTACACGCCACTGCACTCCAGTCTGTTGACAGAGCGCGACTCCCTCTCAAAAAAACAAAACAAAACAAAACAAAATCTAAATATATTTAAATTTTTTTAAAAAATTGGCTCTGTCAGGCAGGCACAGTGGCTCATGCCTGTAATCCCAGCACTCTGGGAGGCCGAGGCAGGTGGATCACATAGTCAGGAGTTCAAGACCAGCCTGGCCAATATAGTGAAACTCCGTCTCTACTAAAAATACAAAAATTAGCCAGGCATGGCGGTGCACACCTGTAGTCCCAGCTACTCGGGAGACTGAGGCAGGAGAATCGCTTGAACCCAGGAGGCAGAGGTTGCAGCGAGCCGAGATTGTTCCACTGCACTCCAGCCTGGGCAACAGAGCAAGACTCCAACTCAAAAAAAAAAAGTTGGCTCTGTCAAATAAATATTTGGTCATTATGTAATAAAAGTATTACTGTTAATATTGCTATTGTTATTTTAATGGAAACAAGGGCATATAAGAATTTAGGAGATTCTAAATAAAATTTACCGATTTTAATGTATTTTAATAAGTAGAAGCATTTTTCTACAGATATTATAATATTTGTAGCAATCCAAATTAATTCATGCAGCTTATTACTTTGTTTTTAAATAAATAATTATACCAATTTTCTAATTAATGTATTTTATATTTACGTTGTCTTTTTTATTAGACTAAGAGTTACACAAATACCGATCCTTTTTGCATTTGTACCTTACTCTGTTGTTTATATATCCAATGTAAGTGGTCAAAACATCATTTAGGATTTGTGTCTATAAGGATTTGTATTCCTCAATTCCATCTTCTTTTGATCCATATGTATTCAAATTTACCTGAAGTGAGAGATGATTCATAGGTTGTAGATTTTTCACAATTAGTTGGATTCCCAAAATCTAAAATAGTTACTATTTGTGAAATGATGCTAGACTTCCCTGTCTTTGCTCACCCTCTTTAAAGCATTCATTAGAGTTTCTAATTCCTTTTTATAAAACATCTTTATTAAGGTATCATTTACATACAATAAAATTCATTCACTTTAAATGTGCAGTTGCCTATCCTTTTTTAAACTTTTTTTGTTTTTTTCCATCCTTCTATGATTTTTTAAGATAATTGTAGATGTACATGCAGTCTCAAGAAATATAGAGTGATCCCTTGTACACTTTACCTGGTTTCTCTGATTGGTAATAGTTTTGTAACTATAATATACTATCAAAACCAGGATTTTGACATTGATACAATCCCTCTATCTTACTCATATTCCCCTAGTTTTATTTTTACTCAGTGTACATATGTGTGTGTATGAAGTTCTGTGCAAGTTCACATATCCAGCACCATAGTCAAGATAGTAAATAGTTGTAACACCACAGGGATCTCTCACACTGCGCTTTTATAACCGTACCCCACCTCTCTCCTGGCTAATGATGTTGACCATCTTACCATGTGCTTATTTGCCATTTGTATATCCTCTTTCGTGAAACGTGTGTTCATATCTTTTGCCCATTTTTATATTGGATTGTTTGGTTTTTGTTTACTATTGTTTTGAGAGTTGTTTATATATTCTAGATACTCGTCCGTCAGATATGTGGTTTACAAATATTTTCTCTCAATCTGTAGGCTTTCCTTTCATCTTCCAAATATAGACTTTCAAAGAGCAAAAATTTTTTATTTTGATGAATTCGATCAATTTTTACTTGCATGATCATCCTTTTGATATAAGTCTTGGAATTCTTGGCCTAGCCTTAGACCCCAAAGATTTCGTTCTATGTATTTTTCTAAAATTTTTATAGTTTTATGTTTTACGTTTAAGTCTATGGTCCATTTTGAGTTAACTTTTGTAAAAGGTGTAAGGTTTAGGTCAAGGTTCATGTAATTCATTTTTTTAAAAATCAGTGTTTACCAATCGTTTATTCATTCAACAAATATTTTCTGAGCACTTTATATGCCAAGGCACTGTGTTTGATACTGGGTTTATTCATGTAACCTATTGTGTGGAGTCAGTTCCTTATTTTAGTACTTACAGTCATCATTTTGCATTTTACCATGTTAACTGAAACTAGTGCGTGTTGGAACTATGGCCTTGCTATGTAAATGGCATCTCTCCAAATTTCACAGATCCCAAATTAATGAAATTCAGGACCAGGATTATGACTACTCAAGTAATTAATCCACAGTTATCAGGTGTATTTGAAATGAAGGAACCAAAATAATAGTTATCATTTAAAGAGGGTGAGAGGGATGAGTACGAAACTACCTTTTACTGTAAACTACCTACTATGGGTTAAGTTCCATAAATGTTATCCCCACTAAGTCCCACGGAATAAGAATTATTATCCGTTATTTTACTAATGAGAAGAATGAGGATCAGAGATCACAGGCTAATCAGATTCCGTGTTGGGGTTTGATGCTGATCTTTCTTCACATCAAAGCCTGTGTGCTTTCCACAAGAACAGCAGTAGCCTGAAAGAGCAGCTGCAGCTGGGACCAACGATGGAGGTAATAAACAGTGACGGGGTAAAAAGAGATGAGAACCAGTGATGAAGAAACAGATGGTAAATTGCTTTTGTCATCCATGGGCTCCAGCGGTTCTGGGAATATGGTTTGTGGGTTAAGAATAAAAGCTTTGGACTCAGATAGACCTGAGTTTGAATCCTAAATCTTCCATTTTTCCAGCTTTGACTTCTCAGGCAAATTTGCTTAACCTCTCTGGACCACTATTTCCTTTGCTGTAAAATTAGGATAATAACACCTACCTGTTGGTTGTTGTGAGGACTAAAATGAGATAATATATAACAGACTTAATAGAGTGCTTGGCACAGAGTACGTATTAATGGGTTATAGCACAAAATAATATTGTTTAATATTTATATTATTAAACATTATATAAATAAATGTATATGCATAATATTATGTACCAAAGGAGGGGACAGAGCCAAGAATTCATTCTAAGGCTTAAATCTCCACACACAAGAAATAACTAAAGGGATTTTTTATTCTACTTTGTTAGAATAAAAAAAGAATGTCTCTGCCCTTTAAAATAGGAAATTCTTATCAAAAATGGCAAAAATAATTCCTACTAAATATTTTGATGTTTTCTTTGATAGTAGGTTTCCTGCTACTGCTATACTATGATGCTGAGTATTTATCTCTTTAGTAATGGTCTTCAGTCTGTATTACACTGAGCCCTAAGGTAATAATTCTTAAACTGAGTACATAAACTCAAACACACATCTTTTTCAAATTTACGTGCCTGGATTCCACAACTAGGAGATTTGTAGTTACAAAAAAGATTGTTAGAGGAATAAAAATAACCCTTGAATACTTTTTAGCCAGGTTTACAAATTTTTAATATTTTGCCACATCACCTTATTGTTCCATCTGTATAGACATAGACGTTACTGTTTTGCTGAACCATTTTGGAGTAGGTTGCATACATCACACCATCACACTTCAGTGTGTGTTCCCTAAGAATGAGGATATACTTCTGTATAGCCATTTCACAGTTATCAACTTTAGGAAATTTAACATTGATACTATGATACCATATTTTTATCCAATCTTCAGTCCATGTATCTAGTTTCTTATTTATCTCAATAATGTGCGACATAGCAATTTTTTTCCAATCCTGTTGACATACTGCATTTCGGTGGTATTGTTTTTAGCCTCTTTTAATCCAAAACTGTTCTTCCACCTTTTTTCTTTTCTTTTTTTTTTTTTTTTTTAACTTTTATGACATTGGCATTATTGATTTATTTTTTAGGAACAGAGTTTTGCTCCGTCACTCAGGTTGGAGTGCAGTAGTGTAATCTTAGTTCACTGGAACCTCCAATTCCTGGCTTCAAGTGATCCTCCTGCCTCAGCCGCCTAAGTAGCTAGGACTACAGGCACGTGCCACCACACTCATCTAATTTTTAATTTTTTATAGAGACAGGGTCTCGCTATGTTGCCTGGGCTGTCCTCAAGCAATCCTCTTGGCCTTGCTCTCCCAAAGCACTGAGATTAGAGGCATGAGCCACCATTCCCAGCCTGGCATTGGTGTTTTTGAAGGAAAATATTCTGTTACTTTACAGACTGCCTTTTGAGTTTCTCTGATATTCCCTATTAAATTCAGATTATGGATTTTTGGCTGGAATACTATATAATGATGTTGTGTCCTCAGGGCATCACATCTAGGGGCACATGATGTGCATTTGCCTCTTATTTGTAAATGTTAATTTTCATCATTTGGTTAAGGTTTTGTCTTATTTCTTAATTTTTTCTTGTAATTAATGACTGATATGTGGGAAGATACTTTGGGATTCTGTAAGTATTCCATTCTTTGTCAAACTCCAGATTCAACAACATCCATTGATAATTCTTGCCTAAATTATTTTTTCTCTGATGGTAAAATGATAATTTTTCTAACTACATTATTCTTTCTATCTTCTTTAATTAGATAGAATTCTACTCTAAAAAAGAGCTTTCCTTCTCCTTTATGTTTTTATTGATCATTATCAGTGTAGACTCACAGATTCTTTTTTTATGTAATGGATTATACAGTTGGTCCTCAGTATTTGTGGATCTGCATCCAGTGTCATCCAACCACAATTGAAACTATTTGGAAAAAAATAGAAAGTAACAGTACAACAATAAATAATAATACAAATTTTAGAATACAGTATAACAACTATTTACGTAGCATTTACATCTTATTGGATGTTATAAGTAATCTAGAGATGATTTAAAGTATACAGGAGGATGTATACTGTGCCATTTTATACAAGGGACTTGAGCATTCATGGATTTTGGTATCTGGGGGAGGTGACATGAGGGGGTGATCCTGGAACCAGTCTACTGCAAATACTAAGGAGCAATTAATTCATTACTGTCATTTTTATTTTGATGTTCCAGGTTTGGCCAATAGGAGCCTCCTTCAAATTAGCTCCTAATGTCCTTTTGACGTTATCCCATTGCTTTTGTTTTGTTTTGATTTGCTATTAGTTCACTGAACACTCATAATCCAAGTTTAGGAAACATTGCCTTAGGAGTTTCTTTGTAGCCCCTAAGGGGGTCCCAAGTAAACTGGAAAGGTACAAGTTGAGAAGATGGTGCACCTTTTCACCATATTAGTGTATAGCAGAACTTTGATGAGTACCTCCTATAGGTAAATCCCCCAAATACGTAATATATATAAGATTTTATAATTATATCTATTTAAATTAAGATTAAAATTAACTTTTATTGACCAGTTACCAGATGAAATCAGGAAAAATAAATCAAGTAATTGCTATGCAAGTGTTTCAGCCACATTTTAATGCTTGAACATTGGATCTTTGAGGCAATAAGAAGTGACTTACAGATTTGTGCACCATATTCCTTCCGTTGAGGTGATTGGTTTGACAGCCATTATGCTGGGCCAATTGTAAATATAAGGAGGGTGGTGGCAGGGAGTTTTTCTCTAATGTCATTCAATTTCTTTAGCAAAAATGCTTCTTCATTTCGCCTGAGTGAGGGAAAGGGGTTGGGGTACATACCTAAGCATTCTAGATATGTGATGTATGTGTGTTGAGGGGAGAGGTTGTGGTCCATTGTTACATATACATATGCACATTATTTCATTTAATTCTCATAAAAATCATACAAGGGGGACATTTTTATTCTTATTGTGTAGGGAAGGAAACAGTGACCCAGAGATGTTAATATCCTGATTGTTTTGCTCATTTGACTCTGAATTTCTCTCTTCCTTGTCCTATGTTTTGGACTCCCAAGCCTCTTGAGGTTTCTGCAAGGTACATAAGCTTCTGCTTCCCTCTCCATACGATTGCAGACTATCCTCTGTCTTTCTCTACATGGCTTCATTAGTAGCCACTCCTCCTTCTACTTTTCATGTTGCAGAAATATGTTGAAATCTCATGTTCATGAATGTCCTGTTTTCATTTTCTTTTAGTTGTAGTTTCTACCTTTTTTTTCTCTGTCATTTTATGGGAGAGAGAGGTGATAAATATATGTGCTCCATCTTACAAGAATACAACCAAGGTTGAGATTTTTTCCAAAAAAGTTCCATAAAAGATTGTTTCAAAAGTGAGTCCAAAAATTGTTTCTTCTGTTTCCTGTCCAATTGATATCTTACAAATTGCAAATCACGGTCATGAGATGATACCCTGCCGTTTATACTTATCCCAGTATTAGTTTAAAACCTATTCCTGGGAGGCCGAGGCGGGAGGATCACCTGAGGTCAGGAGTTCGTAGACCATCCTGGCCAACATGGTGAAACCCCGTCTCTACTAAAAATACAAAAATTAGCCAGGCGTGGTGGCAGGCACCTGTAATCCCAGCTACTCGGGAGGCTGAGACAGGAGAATCACTTGAACCTGGGAGGTGGAGGTTGCAGTGAGCCAAGATCGCGCCATTGCACTGCAGCTGGGGAACAAGACGAGACTAAATCCCCCCCCCCAAAAAAATACTATTCCTAAGACATGAGCATGAATAAAAATGATCTTGAAGTTTAGCATATTAAATTTAAGCTATGTAATACCAAAAGAGCTTTTGTAGAAAGAAAAACACCATATATGTTTAGTAATCCTAGATATAACTTTACTGAAATGTTAGCAGTTGGGAGGACAACAGATCATAAAGGGGTGATAGTGGCTGTTTGCTCTATAAAAGGACCTTTAGCTAAGTAGGAAACTTTATGCAGTCTTCTAGATAAATACCTCTCAAAGGCATTATTTTTTAATAATGCTGGGCTCTTCCTAAAATCATGTTACTTTCCATTTATGTCTCCCCAGCTACTGTGCCACAGCAGCATAGGACTTTAGGAACAGAAAGCTAAGTTTGAAATGTAAGCTATGATAATAAACCAAAATATGAAATTCTTATACATGAGATTAATTTAATAAAATAGCTCTGTCTCGGCTAATGTGGCATGTTTATACACAATACCACTGAGTGTTCAAGGTCACACAGGTTGGTTGCCAGTCCACATTCAGTAGCCATTCAGTAGCCATTCATGTCAGGCTTCTAAGTTTCCTGTTTACTACCATGCTCCCTGAGTGTATTTGCAGGCAGTACAGAATTGAACATGAATATTTTATCCTTAAACCAAAACAGTATATAATAGCTCTGAGACACGAGGAGCATTAGTTGACTGCTGTATTAAAATGGTTATAATTAATTGATAGTCATATTTGCATAATTTCAGGGAGTAGAAATTCTGGGATCATATTCGTTTGCCTATTTGGCTGTTGCTTCATTTGATGCGTCATCCAATTTATAAAGGAGTTCTGATTTATTTTAGTTTGTGCTAATCATTCTCTGGAAATTATCAATTTAAGTTTACTAAATAGTATCTAAATCTTCAGTTGTAAGTATTCATTTTATTACCATTCTTTTTTTTTTTTTTTTTGAGACGAGTCTCACTCTGTTGCCCAGGCTGGAGTGCCGCATTCTCGGCTCAGTGCAACCTCTGCCTCCCGGGTTCAAGTGATTCTCCTGCCTCAGCCTTCCCAGTAGCTGGGATTACGGGCGTGCACCACAATGCCAGGCTAATTTGTGTATTTTTAGTGGAGACGAGGTTCGCCATGTTGGACAGGCCAGTCTGGAACTCCTGACCTCAAGTGATCTGCCCGCCTCGGCCTCCCAAAGTGCTGAGATTACAGGCATGAGCCACCACTCCTGGCCGCATTTTATTACCATTCTGAAAAATAAGGAGAAAATGTACAGTTGTGATTGCTTTGGGGTTTTTTCCCCCATTTTTTTTTGTTTTTGTTTTTGTTTCCTTGGAAAGGAAGAGTTTCAACTTTGAAATCTTATGGAGAATTTTTTTGTAGCATAATTTCTCTCTGTGACCTAAGTAATTATGAAATTTTTGTTTACTTCTGTCAGATGATAAATAATGAAGTTATGTTTCTGTGTTTGTAGACCAAGAAAAAACATGTTTGGTTTCATTTCGAAGCTCCTTAGAAAGAATTCTATAGATCCTCTCAACATGATAAAGAAGCTTTGAACAAAATAAATTCAAATTTGGAAGAAAAGGCATGGGACACCTTGAATTGTATTAATTACAGTTGATCTTCATTATTTATAATTTTGTATTTGTGAATTTACCTACTCACTAACATTTATTTGTATCTCCCAAAGGAGTACGCCTGGTGCTTCTGCCGCCTTTAGCAAACATGCGCAAGAGCTGAAAAAACTGTGTTGTTCAAGGTGCACATTCGCAGCTGAAGTTGAAGGCAAGGCTCTGCCTTCTTATCTTAGCTGTCATTATAGACAAGTGTCCTTTTTGTGGCTTATTTAATGCCACATTTCCCACATGCTTTTTCTTGGTGATTTTAGTGTTTAAAACGGCCCCCGGCCGGGCGGTGGCTCACGCCTGTAATCCCAGCACTTTGGGAGGCCGAGGCGGGCGGATCACGAGGTCAGGAGATGGAGACCATCCTGGCTAACACGGTGAAACCCCGTCTCTACTAAAAATACAAAAAATTAGCCGGGCGTGGTAGCGGGCGCCTGTAGTCCCAGCTACTCGGGAGGCTGAGGCAGGAGAATGGCGGGAAACTGGGAGGGAGGCGGAACTTGAGTGAGCCGAGATCGCGCCACTGCACTCCAGCTTGGGCGACACAGCGAGACTCCATCTCAAAAAAAAAAAAACAAAAAATGGCCCCCAAGCCTAGTGCAGAAGTGTTATCTAGTTTTCCTAAGTGTTGTGCCTTATGGAGAAAATACATGTTAGATAAGCCTCATTCAAGCCTGAGTTATAGTGCTGTTGGCCATGAGTTCACAGTTAATGAATTAGCAATATATATTAAATGTCTTTCAGCAGAAACACACATACAGTAAGGTTATGTACTGATCAGTTAATGAAAATATTGTGAATAGAGGCTTACAGTAACCTAACCCTGTAATTCCCTAGGAACAGTGGTTCAGTATTGCTAATTCAGTGTTTGCAGAAACTTTAAAGAACATAATTGCCATGAATAACAAGAAGCAACCGTGTTTCTCTTATTTCTGTATGAGATAGACTAACATAGACTATGCTCTTAGAAGAGTAAATATTTTTTCAAAGAAATAAATATCTATTTTCTCCACCTATTTTGAGTGAACAAATAAAGCTGTAGTTTCATCACAAAATCCATATTTACACCAAAACTAGTGATTTCAAATACAAAAACTTATTTCGTGTTGCATTTTTTTTCAATTTGAAACTTTTTGCATATTCAGTGATTCCACATTGCAGCTGAATTTTATTTTACCTAACAATTGCTGCAAGTGACAGGACAGTAATATATCTTTTATAATATTATGTTTCAGTTTTAAAATCTTTATACCAAGATATTGTTAAAACTTTTAAGACAAATCTGAAAACTTTATACTTTGAAATTAAGTTTTAATTGGTTCAGTCTAAACAATATTTTCAAGAGTTTGAAATCATGGACGAACCCAGCATGAAACTGCATCATATTCTACATCTCTTTTAGAGCTAGTGTTGACAGTTTATTTTCTTTTAATTTTTAATTTTAATTTTTTTTAGAGGCAAGGTCTCACTCTGTCACTCAGGCTGGAGTGCAGTGGTGTGATCATAGCTCACTATAACCTCAAACTCCTGAGCTCAAGTGATCTTCCTGCCTCAGACTCCTGAGTGGATAGGACTACAGGTATGCACCATCGCACCTAGCTAACTTTTTTTGTATTTTGTTGAAACGGGGTCTATGTTGCCCAGTCTGGTCTTGAACTCTTGGTCTCAAGCAGTCCTCCTGCCTCAGCTTCTCGAAAAGTGCTGGGATTACAGACATGAGTCACCATACCTAGCCACATCTTGACAGATTATTAGCAATAACACAAAGACCTATTTCATGGAACTGCTATTGGCACCATCCTCAGGCATGCTGAGTTTTAAAATTTTCTGTGAAAGACAACACAGCCTTTTTTTATTTTCTAGAGTTTTTTGTTGTTGTTGCTGGGTCATTGATATAAAAGAACTGCATTTACAAGAAGAAACAACATAAAAACATGGTCACAAAATGAAATAACTAAAGGAGGTGAATTGTGTGTAGAGGCCCTACAAAGCTGTGCAAGTAGCAACATGAACAAATAAGCTTATTCAACAGGCAGGACATCAGAACAGTTTAAGTATCATTAAATAAGCTTTATGAAAGTGCTTATTTTCACTTGATAAAAATATGCTTGTCAAAGTAATATCTAACGTATTGACTGTTAGTTAACTGTTAGCCATGAAATTAACTTTATGTACATTATCTTAACACAATAGCTTTTTGAGCTATAGATATTTTTATCATTATTATTTTTTGCATTGTACATGAAGAAACTAAAGCTCAGAGTAGTCAAGTAACTTTCCCAGGGTCCTGTAAGTAAGAACTAATAAAGTCAGGATTTAAACCAGGTCTGTCTGACTTCAAAACCCATACCACTATACTCCCTCCATGACTTGCTTTACAACTTATACAATGGATGTCACGTCATTTTGAGAGTTTTAAAGCTTTTCTGACAGTTACACCCATGTTTCACATCCCTATTATGCTAAGGAAGATAGGGAATGGGGGCAGAACGCTACAGACTCCCTTTTCTTTCTCCAAATGCTAAGCTCATGATGTTACTCTTTCTCAGAGTGCTTTATCATTATTGTGTTTTTACCCAGGATCAAGAACTGCTTTAAAGGGAAACGAAAGTCCCAAGGGGACAATTTTCAGTATTGTTTAGCAGTAGGAATACAGAAAATAAGGTATAATTTTGCAGTTTTCTTTGTCTGAACTATGTATACATGAGCCTCAACCCTCCAACCTCCCCATTATTATTATTATTATTTTTTTTAAAGAACCAGCTGCTGGCTTTACCTCTTTCTACCTGCCGGATGCTTTCTGAATCATATTATCCAGTGTGTTCAATTTAAGTGATCCCCATTAAAGTCCGGAGCCTAGGGAAATCACCCTGATTCTTTGTTCCCTAGCAACAGGCCTAAGAGTAGCAACAGCTGCTTAACCATATGCCACTAGAAAGATTCTGTAGGAAAATAGACTGAAATTGTTAATAAATGTTTTAAATATTGAGACTTCAGATACTGCAGTTACCATGTTTGATAATTTACCTTTAGTGGTACAAAAACAAAAGAGAAGAATCAATTTAATTATTTAAAATAACAGCTGTGCTAGGTGAGCTCAGCAATTAATGTGATTTCTAGATATTTTCTTGCTAAGTTAAATAGAGGAATAACAATGGTGAAAATAAAATACTTTTCTTTATGATTAGTAGACTTAAAATGTTCAATTTGTGTCAAAATTAAGTTGTACTTAATGTTGTAATGTGACATGGTACATTTAAACAAATATAAAACTTGTACTTATAATTTTTTGTTGACATTCTCTATTTTTTGTACGTTAATCATTTCTTCTGTCTCCATAGTTTTGCCTTTTCCAGAATATCTTATAATTAGAATCATACAGTAAAGAACTTTTTTAGATTTGCTTCTTTTACTTAACATTAATAATAGGCACTTAAAGTTCCTCCATGTCTTTTCATTGCTTGATAGCTCATTTCTTTTTAGTGCTAAATAATTTCCCATTGTATAGATATACTGTACCACAGCTTATTTATACATTCGCATAATGAAGTACATTGTAGTTGCTTACAGGATTTGAAAATTAATTACCAAAACTGCTTTAAACATTCACGTGTAGGTTTTTGTGTGGACATAAGCTTTTAATTAGGTAAATACCTACATAAAAAGCTTTTATTTAGGTAAATGATTCAGCTAATGCTGAATCATACAAAGTATGTTTAATTTTTAAAGAAACTACCTGTCTTCCAAAGTGGTTGTATCATTTTGCATTCCTACATCCTTGCCAGCATTTGGTATTGTCACTGTTTCGGATGTACTCTTTTAATGGGTGTGTAGTAGTATCTCATAGTTATGTTATTTTCAGTTCCCTCACGACATATGATGTTGAACATCTTTTCATGTGCTTATTTGCCATTTGTATATTTTCTTTGGTGAGGCGTCTATTCAGATCTTTTGCTCATTTTTAAAGTGGATTATTTTCTTACTGCTGAGGTTTAAGAGTTCTTCACATATTTTGGATGCACAGTCTTTTTATCATATATGTGTTTTGCAAAGATTTTCTCCTGGTCCGTGGCTTGTCTTTTTATTTTCCTGATATTCTGTTTTTTTTTTTAAAGAATTTTATTTGTATAGCTTAACCACTGATTTAGGAAAAAATACCATAGTGTCGTGTGTAGTAGGGAGAGAAGGGTTATCTTTTGTGCCTTCTTTTCAAAAACAAATGTGCCTACATTTTAAAATTATTAATATGTTTCTTCTCTTTGTACCTCCCCACCATACCTGTATAGCTTAAGCTGCTGGGATTCCAAGCAGTGCAATATAAGGTGGGGGAAGAGTTAAAAATTATCCTGGACTTTTTTTTCTGTTTTAATCAACAAATGACCGAATTTAGTGGCCATTACCCGAATAATAGCCAATGGTTTAGTAAATAAATGCATGGATCATACCTTTTTAAATACTAAAATAAAATCCCTATGGATTCTTCAGAAGTACCTGGGAAAAGACACCAGAAGAAGGCATGCTCTAGTCTGCCCACTATTTTTTCTGTTTTCATCAACAACAATCTTTGACATTCTTTGAAGTTCCACTGAATTTTCAAATTATTTCTAATTAAAAGATATCTAGTCACTGTTGTTGGTTTTTTTTTTGTCTTTTGGGGTTTTTGCTGTTGTTTTTGTTAGTACTTATTGTAAACAGTTAATTAAAGCCACATTATATTTTAAGTTCAGGTCATGCTATAAAAATTATTTGACTATTTTAATGATTTTATGGGAAAGTCAGTATTTTTTCCAAGTTTTTGAAACACAAAGGTATTAGTAGTCAACTTCAGTTGATAAAAGTATTTTGTTTGAAAAAGAGATCAGGAAAGTAATTATTTGTATTCATTAAGAACTCCGATTTAGTTGTTCTGAATGACTTTATTTGCTCCAGAAAAGCTATTTAAAGGCAATGCCAAATCTAGATCTAGGAATTTTCTAATACATTTGTACATGAGGAAGTCAATATATGTGACAGACAAATGTAGAATGCTCTGGTGGGAGGTCAGATGGTAGTGGGGAGACTCGAGCACACCTTCGTCTGGTGTCTTTTCCCAGGTACTTCTGAAGAATCCATAGGGATTTGTGGAGAAGAATTAGAAAATTTCTCTAAATTACAATTTTTAATTTAAGGCAACAACAAAACTAAATAGTCTACTGTTACTGAGCTATTTATCATGGAGTTCTAGGTGTCTAATTTATAAGGTTTCTGAATTAGACTTCAGGGCCTATGTTACATTTTATTACAGTCTACAATGTAAGTGTAGACTGGCAAGAATTAAACTAAAAGCCTGTTTCCCAGCTGTTACGCATCTGGGAGTTTGGTTAAAAGGAGCTAGCTTAGCTTAGACTGAATTGTGATAAAAAGCAGGGTCTGGAGGCCTTTTAACTAAAGTCTGTGCTCTGATCAGAGCTGTATTTAATACTGGCCCATAAGTTTACATAATTATAATTTGTAAGAGTATTAAGGACATCAGTAACTTTTAAATCTTACCACGTGAAAAATGATTATGTCACATATGGACTTTAAAAGTAGTTAGCAAACTGGGATAAAGGTGATGATCGAACCAAGTAATTCTGAAACTTTGTCTATCAAAATTTACACTTATAATTTTCCAGCTATTCTTAGTAATATACTTCTGGTTTTAGTAGGTTTTAATGAGAAGTTTTAATTCTGATAAATGAATGCTTCATGTCAGATTTGTTATACCACTGGGAAAAATGGGTTACTTTTTAAATGTCACCCTTATTACATTCTGGCTTTTTCCCAGGCTTGCAGATGGGTCAAGGGTTGTGGAGAGTGGTCAGAAACCAGCAGCTACAACAAGAAGGCTACAGTGAGCAAGGCTACCTCACCAGAGAGCAGAGCAGGAGAATGGCTGCGAGCAACATTTCTAACACCAATCATCGTAAACAAGTCCAAGGAGGCATTGACATATATCATCTTTTGAAGGCAAGGAAATCGAAAGAACAGGAAGGATTCATTAATTTGGAAATGTTGCCTCCTGAGCTAAGCTTTACCATCTTGTCCTACCTGAATGCAACTGACCTTTGCTTGGCTTCATGTGTTTGGCAGGACCTTGCGAATGATGAACTTCTCTGGCAAGGGTAAGTTAAACCCACCAATGTTGAATTCAGGTATCTCTAAACATAATCATGCTTAAATATTCTTTTTATAATGTATATTACAAAATATTTTCTTTAAACTTGGGCTTGTACTTTGAGATGCTCTTTATTAAAACCTGGAAAAATATACAGTTAGCATCACAGTCAAATTTGATCTTGTGAAAAGGAGGACAATAGAAAATAGAATAATAACTTTACAGTTAGAAGAGAGGTTACCAATCAGGCTCTGTCAGTTGATTATAAATCAGAAACTCTCACTTTATTCTAAAAATACCGCAAAGTTGTGGAGTGAGAATTTCTAATTTAAAAGTTGGAGTGTTCACATGCTGTGTAGTTTGTGCTTCCCATAGGTATCCCATCTGAAGAATAGGCAGACTTCGAAATCAATGAATAGTCCTCAAATGTTACTGTTTTTAATTTTCTTCATATAGAGCCTTACATTTTTACTCAATTCTATATTTCTTCAAAGGTGCTTGTTAGAATAAAATTTAACTGGTGAAAATTTTATCTACTTTTTTTTTTCTAACCAGCATTTCAATGAAGTAGGCAAATATTAGAAAGCAAGGGGACAAATAGTTGTTTTTATTTACTTGCTGAACTTAAAGTAGATTACATAAATTTCCACATTGTACTAGTTTGAATTAAAACCACAAATCTAAGAACATTTGCTGGAATAGAATCTGTTTTATTGAACCTAAGTTACTCCTTAAATAGCATCATATACTTTAACAAAAAGTGTAGGTACATGATTTTTTGGCCTAAAAATATTACCAAACTTGGAATCATTGGATCTCAGACCTTCTAGCATCCTTTACCAAAGTTTATTTGTCTTATTATCTTGAAATAGGTCTTTATAAAAATATAGACTATAACCAGAAACAAATATCTTTTTAAGACTTCATATAATTTCAAACTAGAAATCTAATTGAGAGACTTAATAAATTACAAACTTTAGTCAAAATATATTTTCAGTAATGACATTCCTATATTAGGCTTTCTGATGTCACACAGTTCTAGTACAAGTTATATAGGTCATTTCTCAACCTCTAAATAGATAAAAATCATCAATATCATATCTTGTTATTTTTTTACTCATTTGTTTGACACAGTGAAAGTACTATGTGAGAGGAAATTCTATTAATGAGGAGTCTTTAAAATAAATGTTATTAATTTTTTAATCATGTGAATAGAAGAGGAAATGAAAGTACTTTTAAACTGGGTCATTCTTTCTAATCTCTTTTCTACATTTTAGTATTCCTTACTAACTTAATTTCTGTTTATGTGTTTGAACTTTTTTTAAAAGTTTAATTTCTAGCCTTACCTGAAGTCAACCAGAATGTATTCTTCATTTGGGGTTTAAATCTGAATTTTTCATTTGTGAAAGAAATATTTGCCATAATTATGCCTATTTTTATAATACTTGGATTTTTTCCTTAATAATAAATTGCTTCTATTTGAAATTACAGGCTGGCTTAGTTTTAATTTCAACTTTGGATGTATTGAATACTCATTGATGTTGGGAAGTTCTCTGGTTTTCACAAAGCTTAGTAATAAAACTCTAGTTTTGAGTTTTATTGGGACTAGATTAATAAGACTGAAAAAATATTGATAATATTCTGAACAATTTTTTATACTTACAGTTTTGAGTCAGTGATTTCATTTGGTGGGTAAAATAATGCAGCAGTATAAATCAACTACTAAGAGGGTAGTCTCATGTTAAATTAGATATTTTACCCCCTTGTCCTCACAATTTTTGATGTTATATGCTCAGACAGTAACTTTTTCTTGTTGCTCTGCACTTTGTGTGTTTATTAAAAGAAGGAAATCTGAGGCAGAAATTAATAATGAATATAAGAAAGTAAACAGTTTCATTTGTCTCAACAAGTAGCAGGTGTTTTTGAATACACAACAAATCAGATAATTTTGAGACAAAGACTCATCACAATTGTATCAGAATATAATTTCAGTATTCTCTGTTTCTCTAGAATAATGCATTTATTTTTAAGGATTTTTGGTAGATATCCAGAATTTACAGGCATTATAATAAGATAAAACATTAACTTTCAAATAACCAGTAGCTATTGCCTCTGTGAAGAGTTAGAAACTATCCCAATCTGCAGTGTGTTTTGAGATATGAACTGTTAGTATTTTCGGTTTTATAGAATTTCTAAACAATCATGTATCGCTCTGATAGTAAAGAACTAGTGTTTTTGAAGCAGTATCTTAAAAACAGCTATGTTGAACATCACAGCTTGATGAATGTATTCAAGTTGTGGCATTACAAACAATTTCTATATTTAATTTGTCTGTTGTAACGTGTATTATTTGAAAAACAAAAGTTGTTTCCCTGCCCAGCATTCTTTTCCTCCCATTTAGTTTTATTTCACAATAGAGCACATAGGTTAGTTAATAAACCCTATTTAGATTCTTGGTTAATAATTGCAAGCTGTGGATTACTCATTGGGTTGAAATCCTGCATCTGTACATATTAGCCATATGATCTTGGGCAACTGTTTTGTCTGTGTTTCTTATCTGTATCACCAACGTCATAGGATTGTTGTGAAGATTAGGCAGGCTAATCCAATTAAAATACTTGAAATAGGGTCTGACATCTAGTAAGTATTCAGTAAATGTTAGCTATTATTACTATTATTATGAATAGTTTATGTTTAACTTCAGATAGTACTCATGAATATTATTAATCTTTATAACTCACATTTATTAGATGCTGTCAAAATTGCTAAATTTAAAGCATCTGTCATACTCTAGTAAACAAATAGAAAACAAGTACAAACTTAAAAATTTTAAACTTTAGAACTATAAAATTCAATCTTATTTCATGTTACTATTTTTGCATGTATATGCATATTTAACTTAGGAAATTAAATGTAGTAATGTTTTCTTGTCTCATTTTCTCTGATTTTACAGGTTGTGCAAATCCACTTGGGGTCACTGTTCCATATACAATAAGAACCCACCTTTAGGATTTTCTTTTAGAAAATTGTATATGCAGCTGGATGAAGGCAGCCTCACCTTTAATGCCAACCCAGATGAGGTTAGTGAAGAACTTGAATATTTGTATCCAGTGACCTTTATTACTATCTTGCTGCATCTTTCCAATATCATAAACTAGCAGGGAAAACAAAAAGTCATTGAACGTGCTTTTTTGATCACTGAGAAAACCAATATTTTAAACTATTGCTATGTGACATAGTCATTTTTCTTCGCCTTACCATGTCACGTTCTAACCTTTCTACCTGTTCACTTTATGTAGCAGCATCCATGATATATATTCAGTCCTCTACTGACCTGATTACAATATTAGTACATTATAAGTAGAGAACACAAAAATTTGATAATAAGAACACAGAGTGTGTTCATCAGATTTTATCTGCAGCAGTTTTTTTCTGTTTATTGTTTTTCCTTAGTAGTGATGTTACTTTTATCAGAGATAATCATTAAGGACATTGTTCTATTTTCTGACAAATCAAAACGTTGTCTTCAAATAATGCCTTTAACAATATAATTCCATGTTGACATAGGAACTATTTATAGATTGTTATAAAATTGAAGAATTTTGTATTAATTATTTAATTCTTTCTTAACATAACGTGTAAGCATGATCAAAATGTGAAAACAACTTTTTCACTGATTTTTTTTTCTCTATTCTTATTTTACTATGTCATGGAAAAGTTCAGATTTTCAGAAATGTTTAAATACTTACAGATTTATTCTTAGAAATCTGAGTGAAAATTATACAGCACTGAGAACTACTACTTTTGGGTGCATTATTTTTTGTGGAAAAATTTAATCTGCAGCATTATTTTAATTTACCTAATTTTCAAAACCAACTTTTTTTCATTTGTTGTCGAGGTATTAATGACAGTTCAAATCATACAGCCAAGTATTTTCTAAAGTTATCTTAACTTTGTTATAATTAGGGAAATGTTTCTCCTATGTAAAATATTTGAGTCTTAAACAAAAATACCAATTTTATACGTATGCATATGAAAATACCAATAATATCTTTTTCTAATCAATTGATTTTTACTTATGTATGGTTTATTTTTTGTTAAATTTTTATGGTACATAAATTTAAAATAAAATAAAATGCCATTGCAAAGGTTTACTGATACACTTCTTACCAGTTAAGTCATATCTCCAGAAATATAACAAAGTATATATATTGTAAAGCCAGGTATAATATTTAAATTCAGATATTTCTTTTCTTTCATCACTATTTAAAGAGGTATTACTGTCAATGAATAGCAAACTGATACCTTAATGAAATTAGAATGATTTATACGAAGTTCAAATTACACATTTACCAATATAATATTGCTTTTTAGAATCAAATGATCATTCTTCAGAAAGGCAAATAAATGGATAAACTATTTATCATAAATTTAAATGTTGTTATTGTGCCTTTATTGCACATTTTTTCTCATGCCTTTTATTATAAAATATACTTGTTTTCACCTTGTTTTTGGTCAAATCCCAGTTACTGTCCATGTAAACATATGGCAACATAAGAACGTCACTTTTTTTATCCTGCACTGTGGCATACCTGCTCTTACAAGAGATTCTGCTGCACTTACATATTCAAATGATGGCACAGTTATAGAGACTTTATTATTCTTAATTCTTTATTTAGACTTAAACATTATTTGTTGCTAATTAAAACAGTTCATATGATGAACTTTATAATAAAATATATATTTTTCAGGCCAGGCATAGTGGCTCACGTCTGTAATCCCAGCACTCCAGGAGTCTGAGGCAGGCGGACCACTTGAGCCCAAGAGTTTGAGACCAGCCTGGACAACATAGGGAGGTCCTGTCTCCACAAAAAATTTTAAAAAAATTAGCTAGGCATTGTGGTGCATTCTTGTGGTCCCAGCTACTCTGGAGGCTGAGGTAGGAGGATCACTTGAGCCCCAGAGGTCAAGGGCGCAGTAAGTTGTGAGAGTGAGACTCTGTCTCAATGATAATAATCATAATCATAATAAAGATATGTAGCCCCAGAGGTCAAGAGTGCAATAAGCTTTGAGAGTGAGACCCTGTCTCAATGATCTTAATAATAGTCACAATAAAGATATATATTTTGCATCAGTCTGTTGAGGTAATTGAATTGCTGGAGTAAAACTGAGGCAGAATGGTACAGTGCTGTACTGTACAGTACATAAGAATCAGGAGAGGCAGCTGTTTTAAGCCCCAGTCTTCTTATGCCCATTTAATCAAGGCATGCTGGCTCCTGTCATGAATTATTCTGATGTTGAGTAAAACTGTCATCTTCAATTCATATCACTTTCAAATGTTACATTATAAGAGAAATGTAACCTGGTAAGTACCAAGTTGTAGATTGTTACAGAGTCAGAAAAGTTGGATGTAATTGCTGATACTGATTATGGTAAGTAGTCTTTCCTTGCTAAAGGAATGCCAATTTTTAAACAAATTATAAAGCAATCATTTTTACACAAAGATGAAAATACACATGGGTCCTCATATGCTAAAATATTATATGTATAGGTTTAAATATCTAATTTGGAAAAGCTAGACATATAAATAGGTTTTCATCTCTGCAGCTACCAATATCAAACTATACAGTTCTTGTTAGTACCTCCTCTAGGGTGTTTGGAGAGGGGGCAGAGAAAAGAGCTCAAATTCAAGTTGTTTTTATATCTGACATAATTTTTTAAAATTATAAGTCAAATGTTTGTTGAGGGAGGGGATTTAAGTTATTAATTAAAATAAGATTTTTAGATCTTCATATTTTACTTATCTATCCTACCTTCCATTGTTATTGAGAGTTGGCTGTATTTTCTTTTTTTTTTTTACTCCCTGGCCTGATTTAAAGATACTCTGGAACATTCCAGAAGCACTGAATTTATCATTCTAAAAGGGCCATGTAGTACTCCCAAGAGGCATAGAGCTGAGCCACTCAATGTGTCTTGAGGTTCCAAAATTCTGATTCTATGCTTTTATGAACATGTAATTTAGCAGATGTTACCTAATAGCAAAAGAAAATGCTATCTTTACCAGAATACACTTAAGAAATATATAGGAAAAAAAGGACATTGCAATACACTTAATAAGGTGAGAGAAATGAGGGGAAGTAGTTCAGTGACTATATTCTGTACTTTCTTTCATTGACTAACATAAATAATGTTAACTTGGCTAATTGTTTACCAAGTCAAGTATTCAAAATTGAAATCATGTAAGTGAAAGATCCATCCTAATAAATGTTCTTATATAGCACTTATCTGTATGAGTCATACTTTAGCCAGACTTTAGAATGACTCTTGCCAAGTTTTTTGAGTGCTCAAAATTGGGCAGTACTTTTTGGAGACTGTATTTTGTTTTCTTTTTCCCCACTCACTGGAGCACTGTCATCAGATATATTATTTTGGGTTCATTTAACTCTGAGCAGTAAATTAGTTTTGATGATATGTTTAAATATGTGATGCTTTTTGCAAGTACCTGAGATAAGATGTATATAATTGCTTAGTATTGTAAAAAGTCTACTTTTTCATAATTTCCAGTATTGTACTT
Organism: Pan paniscus; assembly: GCF_029289425.2. Classification (NCBI taxonomy): domain Eukaryota; kingdom Metazoa; phylum Chordata; class Mammalia; order Primates; family Hominidae; genus Pan; species Pan paniscus. Next base: position 172,015,455 of record NC_073252.2, on the reverse strand, counting down.
AACATTTTGATAGCAAACATCATTAAAATATTATAAAAATAAGAATACTTACAGCCACAGGGAACAAGATTCTCCAAAGGACACCGTTCATGTCACGGATATGGGTAACCAAGCTCCACAGCAGCTGCTGGCAGTGGCTCATGGGGTGGGGGAGAACATCTGCACAGTTTGTGGTACGATAATCTGGCACGCTGTTGTACTATGCATGACATTGTGATCTCAGCTGTATGTAACGTCTTGATCTTGTGCATGAGCTTGTGTACTTTGTGGCAGGTGGCCACATTCTAGTAAAGGAATGTGCTGAAAACCATCTATTTACATTAAGTTGTATTTTCCCTGCATGTACAAGTTGTGTGTGTCAATTTTATTCCACTAGCAGTAGTATAATGAAGTAATTTTATTTAACAACCAGTAAACTATATTACTTGTGCTCCAATGTATATTAAAACACTTTCTTGACGTAGTTATTTTTAAATTTAGGATCTGAAAAATTGGTAGTGAACATGGTTTAACTTTAATATAGGCTTATTTTTGTTTGTGTAATTGTGTTTTTAAACAGTTTTTGTTTTAAATATCCTCATTGGGGTCAGATAACAAGTTTTTTTTTTGTAATGACTATGTAAGCACATTTTTCTGGTATTTATGCAGAAATATCCACATGTGTATAATTTTATACATTTTACTAAATAATCTATTATAAAAATATTTTAAATTTGACCTATCCACATGTTTGAGGTAGAAATGAATATGCAACTTATTTTCAAGATAACATGTTATTTTTGTTATTGGACCAGCTAAAGTATAAACAGGAAATTTGTAGTTCTCCATTATAGAAAGCATTTCAGGAATTTATATTCAGTTCTTAAAAATAGTATCTCAGATATATGTTAATGACTTTTTGCTCCAGTATTCAACAACAAAATCGTCATTACCATTACTTCATAGCGTAGCAACAGTGGTGAAAAATAACTTTAACTTCTATTCCTAGGGAATGAAAACCCTCATGGGCATTATTAGAATGTACCAATAAACATTTCCCAAGTGCATTCCTTGGGAATACACAGTTAAAAAGGAATTCTTAAGTCTAATTTGAACATGATAGATTATGATTAGTTGGCTTATTTACAGCCTAACTTTTCAAAGCCGTTAATACTTTGATGTACATCGTGACTATCTAACAAGGGGGATGTTATATGCAATATATATCTAATTTTGTTTGACGTGGTGTTCTTTTTTGGGAGGAGGAAGGTAAAAACATTCCAGGGAATACATTTTGAGATAACCTAGTATAGATTATCTGTAATCCTACTGTGTATAAATAAATATTTTAGAATGGTTGAAATACCCTGTTGTTCACTTGCACTTATCTGATGTAATCTTCTCTCTTATCAAAGTCTGTGGGTCTGTAATTGTTTTCTTTCCTTTGGTCTGATAGTACTTACTACAAAACAAACAAACAAACAAACCCTGAGAGTTGAATTGAGTCTTGACAGACTGAGAGATTTTTCCACTTTATATTTTGATTACCATCTGATTTGGAAAGGGAAGTGTTACTTTGGACAATAAGGGTAAGGCAATAAACCTGAAAGCAATATTGAATTCAAATAACTGCCTGTACATATTGATAAATGTATCTATGTCAAATAATTTGTAACTAATAGACCATTCATCATTATTTACTTGGTATTGCATTCTCGTACTAACTCTTTTAAATCTTAGTACCTCCTGCAACACAGAAGTATTCCTAATGAAGGCTGACAGGCCACTAAGATACTTTTTACTTTGGAAAATATACTACCTTTTGAGGTTTTATCCTTAGTTCTATACGTCTAGAAATTTGGCTTTATCTTTCTACTGAAAGTGAATCTCTCAGGAATAAACTTATAGGTAGTGGAATGTGGACCAAGTTGACAGTAAGACACACATACTTCAAACAATGCCAGATAGCATAAAGAAAGAGAAAGATAAACTTGAAATTCTAATTCTTGGCTGTGATATAAACTAAGATCTAGCTAGGAAGAATTGAGTTCTCAGCACCCTTCATTATGCTGCTGGACTCAGCATGTTCCACATTTTATGACTGGCTTCTTGCAGTACCCACTTCTCCCTGTATGTATCAGCTAAGATGTTTTTGGCTGCAAGGAACAGAGAACCTAAACTGTGACTTAAACCCTTTACATTTGTTTACTTCAAAAGAGTCCTGGATGCAGGTATCCCAGTTACTTTAGTGAGATGATGATCTCTTGATGGACCTGAGTGTGTTGACTTTCACCCTCTCTTGATAGCAAGATGCTACCACAACTCCAAATATCACTTCCCCCATAATAGTGTCCCCAGTACAAAGAAAGAGAGGCAGAAAAAGAAGCTTTCTCCTCATATTCCTTATACTTATTAGGGAGAAAAATCTTTTTGAGAAGCCTTTGGCGTACTTCTACTCATTTCTTATAGAACATAATTGAATCAGACGAGCACCCCTAGAGCACTAGAGAATAGAATAGAAAGATTACATGATGGGCTTAGACTTATGATTCAACAACTGCAGCTAGGATGCTAGAAGAAATGAAAAACAGGGAAATGGCCTTTGTTAAGGCATCCAAGCATCTGTAACGCCATTTTAACTAGTGATGCACTTAAAACATGTGATTCAGCCTTCCTTATTTCTGGTCTCTGCTGGGTTAGAGGCCTTAGTATCCAAAGGAGGAACATTGGCACCTGTGGCACAACAATTTGGTTGGTAGCTGACCCTACCTTCTTGCCAGTTTAGGTCTTCGTGCTACTAAGCAAACATATCAAAATTTTAAAAGGGAGGAAGACGGGATAGGAGGGGAGGTGGTTATGCTGTGATTGAAGTGGTTAAACCTGATAACCAGAGGGAAATAGTACTACACAGTGTGGCAAAAGAAAAGGATATAGGTGGAACTCAAGAGATGTCTTGGGGTTCCTTCTAGTGGTACTATATCCTATGATAAAAGTAATTTTTTAAAAATCACACTGGGCCTACATGGCCAAGGCTTATAACTCACCATTTAGACTCCTCACTAGGGAAAGCACCTCAACCAGTTGTGTGGCTGGCTCATTCCTAGGGTCCAGAGTTGAATATGGATTCTTTATTCCAAGCTCCACTCACCTTGAAGGATGCTTTTATGGCATCCGTGTAATCTATCTCTTGACTCATGAGGTTGGAAAATATGTGTATAGAGAAAGATTTTTTAGATTTTTTATTTTTCTTGAGACAGAGGCTCACTCTGTTGCCCAGGCTGGAGTGCAGTGGTGCAATCTTGGCTCACTGCAATCTCCACCTCCCGGGCTCAGGTAATTCTTGTGCCTCAGCCTCTGGAGTAGCTGGGATTACAGGTGCATGCCACCACACCTGACTAATATTTTTTTTAGTAGAGACAGGTTTGCGTCAAGTGACCCACCTGCCTCGGCCTTCCAAAGTGCTGGAATTACAGGAATGAGTCATCATACCTAGCCTATTTTTTAGGTTTAAAAAAGAGACACAAAGAGGTAGTATTGTCTGTGCGTGTGTGTGTGTGTGTGTGCGTGCACTCACACACACAAGTACATGTGTCATGTACACCTCTAGGCATTGGTATGTGAGAATATAATGGCATGACCATGTGCAGCCATCTGGTAGCCATGAGGGGTATTAGTAACCCTACCAAGAATAGCAGACTGGAAAGAAAGAATTGGGTCTGTGATGCTATCTGTGAGCCTAACAACCTGGGGCCATATTAGTTTGGAACTTCTTGTTATACAAGGTAATTTTATTTTTGAAGTAAATGTATCCCTTTATTTTGAACTAGGTCTCCTGTTGTTTATAACCAAAAACATCTTGATGTATTGTTGCTATTATTATTATCCAAACTCTTAGGAGTTTGAGATGTAATCCTCAATGCAAATTTTTAAAAATAAACATTGCTAACTGGGTACAGTCAGTGGCTCACACCTGTAATCCTAGCAATTTGGGAGACCAAGATGGGGGGATAACTTGAGCTCAGGAGTTTGAGACCAGCCCAGGCAACGTGGTAAAACCCTGTCTCTACAAAAAATACAGAAATTAACCAGGTATGATAGCATGTGTCTGGAGTCGCAGCTACTTAGGGGGCTGAGGTGGGAGGATCACTTGAGTCCAGGAAGTTGAGGCTTCAGTGAGCCATGATCATGCCACTGCACTCCAGCCTGAGTGACAAAGCAAGACCCTGTTTTATAAATAAACTGCTAATTCTCAGTAGCAGATCAATTTATCTCCAAATTTGCTGAAGGGAATTTAATCAGGGCAAAAGAAGCTAGATGGCAGTGAGAGGAGTCCCTCACCAAATATGGCCTAACTAGCTTCCCCCTCTGTAAGAACTGTTTACCCATAGGAGCTAAAATGCTGGAGTTTATGGCAGGCCCCTTCTCCTTGATCAGCATTAAAGTCAAAGTGAAAAATTATGCCTCTCAGACACTAAATAGCCTCTTCCTCTGCCTAGACAAGTTAATACCTTCAAGCGACTAGCTACAATTAGTCAAATGGTGCTAAACTGGAGGTGATTTTCTTTTTGTTGAGAGTAATATGGTATGTGTGGATATGCATGTGTGTATATATGTATGTATCTATCTCTTTTTAATCTAATTCATCAGGTGATTTTATGGTTAAGAAGGCAGCTTTACCCTTTGCCTTTTAGGACAACTTTAGTTTACACCTTACCCTAACCATACTCTATCCCAGCCACCCTCCTTTTCCCTGTTCTCCCAGAGTCACTCCAACATGTGGTGTAGAATCAGTTCCCAGAGGTTTGTGGACTCAGAATAAACCTTTTAGAAACTTGAAAGAAAGACAAATTTCCGAGGCCCTCTTCTAATCTTTATCTGGTTGAAAAAGAGATTCAGGCCCTAGAATATTCCATAGTTTATTCATCAGTCAAACCACCTGATGTATTTTGCTCTTGTTTTATTCAGTGTGCTATGGGAACTACTAATTTGCTGTATCATTGAGTGTGAATTGTCTAGGGTAAAAACTGAAATTAGTGGAAAATGTCTTCATCCTAGGATACATTTTTAAATTTTTAATATTAAAATATGATATGCTACAATGAACAATTTTTTATTTGAATTTTACTTTTGTTAGCAATTTAAGTAATTGTAACTAGAGACTTTACAGTGGTACATTGAGCTTTTTAAGTGCATTTTAATGAAAAATCTGTTTGCTTTTTATTTTCTCATCATACACTACCTGACCCTCTTGATACCTCCCAAATATTTTTCCTTATCCATTGTGATCACAGTTTCAGTGAAACTTGATATTACTTCTAGATTTAAGTTCTCAGCTTTAATGTCCAAGGTGTCTGCCTCTACATGTCTTTCATGAATTTAGCAATTGTTACCAGTGTCACAGTAGATGTCACTTCAAAATATGAGTATTGTATCAGAAATCCAAAGGATAATATTTCCTCAATTCTTGGATGTCATCAATTGTAAGACATCCATCAACTTACTTACAGCTTTTCAAATATGGGAGTATGAAGGAAACACTACCTTAAGTGCATTTTTTAAAACCAGCTAACTGTAGTGTACATTTATCCATAAAACTATATAACATTTTCTTCTTTTATATCATAAAGTTTTTAGAGAGATGCCTTCTTTATAACAAAATTCCTAAGATTTCTGTAAATCTCTTTTGGTTGTTAGCAGTTAAATATAGCATCAAAGTGATATGCTACTTTGGATTATTTGGATTGGTGACTCTGACCTTTGAGAATTTATAACTTGAGGTATTTCAAAGTGTGCTGGGGTTTTATCTGCCCCTAATATTTGATCCAGCTTATACATTTTTTGGAAGGGGGTTGTTTTTGTATTTTTCCCTTGGTTGAATTATATAATCCTTGGAAGTTTACAGCATCTCTTGAAAGTCAGCTGGAAGCTTTGTACACGTAGATTCAAACATTCATTCAACAAATATTTATTAAGTATCTCTACCACTTACAATTTATGTAATGTTGACTCTGAGCAACTTATTTAACCTCTGTGCTTCAGTTTCCCCATCTGTAAAATGGAGGCAGTAATAATACTTATAAACAGTGTTCTTGTGAAGATTAAATGAAATAAGACATGTTAAACATGCCTCTAAGTGTTCACCAAACTGTAACTCTGTGTTTATACTAAAGGTACAACTACAACAACTTAAAATACCAAGAACCAGGCACTGTTCTAGGCCTTGGGGTTCTTCCTCTTCTTGAACTTTTGGATTCTAGTAGATAACTATATGGCACCTGACGAATGGTCCTTCATGAAATATGTATTGGTCACATCAATATCTCCTAGCTTTAAATGATACCCTTTGTCTTTAATTGTATTTTCTGACATGTATATGCAATCTTTTGCATATACAGTAACATTTTGTTTCAGTAGTGCTGCTGAGTTTAATCTTTTTGACATTTAAGCAATAATTAGGGGTCCAGAGTTATGTTAAAATTAAAATATGTGTCTTGGCTACAATGTTGGCAGGATGAACAGATACTTACGTTACATGATTAAGTATATACATGTGCTAGCAGTGAGACTACCGTGTAAATCCCAACTTGCTTGTCTACTAGTAGACTTTTTAAAAAAATGTTGTTTACCTTAAAACTGTTTCAGAGCTGTTAAAATATATTTATAAATGTACATATTAAGATCTAGGTAATATGATAAAACTAGTATTTATGGGTTAGTCATTTAAACAGTTGTATATGTGCACATTGCAAATCCAGTATTTGTATGTGATTCTTATAAAGCAAGAATTCTAAATTAGCTAGCATCATTGTTAAATGTGTCACTTTCTCATTAGTTTCAGTTATTAATCATAACCTAATAGAGATTTATCTCCATATTTTGATTAGAATGCTTTCTTTTTCTAATATAGAGACAGGTTAGAGATAGAGGGGACTTTTCCAAGAAGCGTGACTCAACTAGCAGCAACTTTTTTGATAATAATTACAATAATGATTGTTACATTTAATTGATAGTAGTAATTTAGTATTTAGGAAATACTTTCTTAGCTATCATATTGATCCATCCCAGTCACTAATGTGGTTCTTTTGGGGGATATTAGAATTCACAGATGTTCTTTTTCTGTTTGAGGCTATTAGAACTAATTAATAGGGGCTTTTAATTATTTAAAACTTTAGAAAATTAGGTTCATGTTATTTTGTTTGCCATTGCTTTTTCTCTCTTGAAAAATAAGCAGGAAGACCTGTCCTATACCTCCTCTGTGTTTTCCCTGGACTCCATTGGAGGGAATTGTTATTTTTATTTAGATTTTCCTTAAACCATCACTCTTTTATGTGGGATTTTCTGTTGACATCTTTTAACTGCAGATAATTTCAGGTGTATATATCTCTGTCCTTAGCAGTTCCTCAGCATTCTGCTCTTTAATATGTTGAAAAGTCTTCCATAAATCATTCTAGCTGAAATCCTTGCCAATTCAAACAATGTTTATACATAAACTGGTTTAATATTATACGAAAGGTAAATGTAAAATCAAAACTCTTCATTATCCTCCAGACAAAATATGGTATTATGTTTCATAGCTAACTGAGAAAACTGGCTACAGGATACTGGCACTCTCTCTTCACAGCTGTTAATTCTCCCACTTCAGTGTGGACAGTGTGTGCTCTCTGTTCTTGCTCTGGAAGAAAGGAGACTGAAATCTGCTATTTAGACTTAAAACTGACATCAAAACTATCTTTACATTTCTTTCCCAATTTTCACTGCCCCCTTTCCTCTTAGTTCTGTGTAACACAGAGCCTTCCGGTGAATAGCCTAGTTGTGGGTTCCTCAGTGAGAGGAAAACTTAGTACTCTTATAATCTTTTTATCTAGGACAACTTTTAAAATCTGGGCATAGATTTTACTTTAGTCTTTGAATCTAGTGACTGTATTAGGAATAACTATTGTTATATTTATAGGCAGCTTAATAAAAGCAATGTGTGACATTTCTGTTATGTATGTGCTCAAGGTCAGCATTAAACATAGAAGGTCATGGAAAATTACAGAAAGCAGAAAACATTACAAAATTTAGTGGGTAGAAAGAAATGAAATGACAGGATAAAAACATAGACACCTAGTCTTAAACATACTAATTAAGAAATCTTCTGCGCTTATTTCACTGCAGCCAAAAAACAAGGTGTTGATTTTTTATTTGCATAATAAATATCCTCAGATAAATATTGTCAATTATTCACATTCTGTGGGGCCCACCCTCCCTTAACTATAGAGCACATGTTCTCTGCTTAAATAGGGAGAATGAGAACTTCTGGACTGATAAAAATTAATAGATTTTACATTTACCTTAGCAATTCTTCAAACACTGTAGAAAGGAAGAAATAGTATCAGAGCAGTCATCTTAACCATTGCTGCTACTATTTGCAAACAAAACAATGGGGATGTTCCCATTTGACCTGCAGATGTGTCAGTTATTTTTTACTATTAATAACGTATATTGTGTCACTTAATTTTTACATTATCCTCAGTTTGAAAATGTTACATTTCAGTTTAAGTTTCATTGTGCTCAAATTTATACTTGAAAAATAATATATTCAGTTAATTTCACTGTGGTTAAAATGTATACTTGAAAAATAATATATTGGTTATCATGTTGAAAGAAAAGTTAGAAATCTAGATTGAGCTATATTGTTTAAGTATTACTATTTTTAAAGTCTTCAAAATGTTTTTTTAAAAGAAAATTAAATGCAGTATCCAATTGGCTTTCTATTATATAATGGTCTAAGGACAGTTTGATTACCTGAAAAGTAGTGGCCATTGTACTAGATTTTACATTTTATACAAGGACAAAATTGAACAAAACTTGCTAAATCAAATTTTTTTCTAAATTTCTTTACTAAGTTGTTCTTTAGGAAAAAAATTAAAGGTACTCCCTAGTATGTGACAGTTTTGTTTTATTAGTGACACCAATAAAACAAAACAAAACATCGTGTAACTTTTATTGATACCAACTGTTACACAATGTGTGTGCGAGGTGTCTGTGGCAGTAGACAGTACTTTCAGTACCAATAGTCAGTACTTTTTCATTTGGCTTTGCATGTCTAATTTTCTAGAATTCACTCTGTTCCCAAATATATATTTACTGATTCTGAACATATGTATGGTAGATTTTGCTTAACCTTAACAAGAGATGGGCTGAATTCACATTAACTTCACCTAGATTCTCACTGCTGCTTGGCACTCCTTTAGTTTATTCCTAGTGAATTCCCAGTCATATCCAGTCATATCCTGCATCGTTGTTGATAGAAATCTTCACCACTTTGCCCAAGAATCCAAATCAGCCCTCTCTTTTCCAATGCTCCCCAGATAGACCTAAGAAAGAAACCAACATGTTCTTTGTTTTCTGCTTTTCACTTTCTTACGGTAGCTGTCTCTGAGCCAGTGCTACTGTGCTGTCCCCCAGGCTAATCATTATAAATTCCAGCAGTATTTTCAGACCTTTCCCCTGCTCTCTTTTTATCGGCTTCGCTGCCCCTGCAGCAAAATCTCCCGCACATCAGTCTTTTCCTGTCTGCATTGACCTCTCTTTTTGTCTTCTAACATGAGTAGGTCATAATTATCTTGAAAAAAAAATACTTTCTCTTTTTTCCCTTTAATTTTGCCATTTTTTCCTCCTTTGTACTAATATATTTTTCAAGTGAGTGGACAATACTCAGTTTCCTTACCTTGAGCTCATTCTTTTGTTTTCTTCTTGGATTTCAGCCTCTGCTACAGTGTGGAAAGAGACCTCTTGAAAGTCACTTCTTTCCTCCCAGTCACCAAACTCAGTGCCCTCTTGCTATTCTAGTATCCTTCAGCTATTTAAAAGAAAAAGAAAACTAGCTGTGTTCCTTTTGCTATGCACTTTGCCCACTGAGATTTTTACTGATTAGGAAACTGAGGCTCAGGAAGATTGTATAGATTGGTTTATGTTCATATCATCATTAAGTTGCAGAACCATGGCTTGGTCCCTGTCCTAAAAATGGTGCTCTTTCCATCATACTGCATAATTGCACTAGACACCCTGTTCTTTAACTCGAAGGCTCTTGGCTTCTGGAACATTATTCTATCCTTCTCTTCATTACTCCCTTACTGATCCTTCTTATCCAAGATCCTGGATCTATATCTTCAACCCTCACTTTTAAAATATATCCTATTACATTACCAACTGCCTACTATGCCTTTCTAGTTATATCTGTCATCACCTAAAATTCAACATGTCTAAAAGCTAACTCATCACTGTTTTCTTCAAATCAACACCCTCTTTGACTTTTTTTTGACCTGTCCATCATTTTTCTGTCAGTCATTTCCCTCTTCATCTAAGCCAGAACCATCAGCTGTCTTTCACTTTTCACTGTCACATGGCTTGATAGCCAGCATATTTATCAAGTTATTTTCATATATGTAACATATTTCTAGTGCTTTTTCATATGTTCAAAGCTGGACAGTTGTATAGCCTGCTATCTATTTATTTTTATTTTTTAAGTGAGTGCTCCGCTGAATAGCCCACTATCTAATTTTTCTTTCGTTATTTATCTTTATATTGCTGCCAAATTCACATTATAGCCCATTGCTTCATCAGGTTTGAAAGCCTTCAGAGGCTTCCAGTTAGATTTAGGATAGAGAATAAACTTCTTACCCTAAAATTCAGCACTATTTCTGTCACTGTCATAGTCTGGTTGTAGATTTACTCTCCAACCCAAAATATTTCCCCTGCTTTCCTAAAAATAGTCTTTAAAAATTATATATTACTTTTGCTCATATAATACAGTATTAACTGGAACATTCTTCTCCAGTGTTCCCCTCATTCAGAGCTGTCTAAACCCCTTAAATTCCTTGTCTAAACCCCTTACAATACTTCAGTCTAATCTCTAGCAGGAAACCTTATCCAAACGTCCTATCCCATAGTGACTTTTCCTTTCATTGAACTCTGAAACACTTACTTTTCATAAGCATTCATTTAGGTTTTCTTCTACTGCCATGTATTATTGATGTACCTTGGCACGTGTGTATTCTAGATGTTTATGTATGTGTCTCATTGCCACAGATAAACTTTAAATTTTCTTAGGGCAAAACTCTGTGTTACACTACTCAATGTCTATCACTGAATACCTTGCATATCACACCTTGTGTTTAATATGTTTCAAAAATAAAATGTGGAGAATTTTAATGTATTGCTTCATGTTTTACAAAATATTTTAAAGCAGATGCATATATGTAAATATGCACAGATATACATATATATATTTTACAAGCTAGTCTTATAGGCGTTCATCTTTCTATCTCAGTGTGAAGTGAATTGGATACTTTTTTAAAAAAATCAAATGACTAGGAAATTTGTAATTAGTAGCATGAACATTATTTACCAGTTTATTTTCCCAAGAAATATGAGGCCTAATATCTATTTTAATGAGAGGAGTTTTATTTACCCCACTGTAACTAGCCTTTAAAACTATTCTGTAAAAATATGTTTTGGCCAGTAGTTTCCTTTCACCTGACAAGAGCTGACCTCTATGCTGGGAGGCAACTGAGATTAATCATGATGGTTTCAGCCCACCATAGTACTAACACCATCGTGATTCATCTCAGAGTTATCTGACAAAACTATCTTAGAATTCTCCCCACATGCAAATAAAAAGGAACTACACTATGACTGCAACAATTTAGATAATTCTAAAAGTTGAACAGAGTTGCAAATGGGAGTTAAAATGTGTATAGATTAAACGGTCAAATTTAAGTAGTTCTGAGTTTGCAGCTTAATCTTATTTTGGAAATGTAAGAACAACAACAACAAAATTGAATCAAGCAAAGACAAATGATTGGTCTTTGAACAGCTCAACTAAAGTTACAAGCATTCCCTTCCTTATGTGGTACTAATCTGTCTGCCTATAATTGAGATTTCCTGACTTTACATCTATACTCATCTAGGATAAGGATTTGTAACCTGCAGTCCTTAGATGGAACTCTATTTCTGTTTTAAAAAATGTGTATGTGCATTATTCTGGGAAGAAGTTCTGTGACTTTCCTAGTACTCAAAAGGGTCCATAGCCCCCCAAAAGAGCTTAATATCTTCACTACAACCACACACATCTTTTCCTTTTTCCTTGTGACACAGTCTTTTAGATATCCTAAAGTCTTAATCTTTTCTCCTTTCCTAAGTATATCTTCTTCTCTGGCCTAATACTCCTACGTCCCTCCGCTCTTTCTTACATAACATGAATTCTACAGCCTTCAACGATCTCACCAGGTCTTGATTTCCTTTATCCAGATAAGTCCTAATTTGTCAGTATGCCTTATAAAATGTGACACCCAAAATTGGAAACTTTTATAGTCAATTTTGTAGACTATACTGAGCTACAACCTTCCTTCTTTAAAATACTATATATATATATATATCTAGACTAATGATTTCCTTTGCATGTGAGACACTGCACAGATGTCCATGCACATACACACTGCTCAGAGTTCTAGTCCTGACTAGTCACTGATATGCTATGTGGTCTAGGAGTTTCTCTGTACCATTCTTCTAAAATTTTATTTTTAAAAATGTTTATACCACTTACTAAACAAATATGTAGTTATTCAACAGACCTCATGCTGTGGTATTTTTTTGTATTTAATTGTACGTTGGTGCGAAAGTGATTGCGGTTTTTTGACATTACTTTTAATGGCAAAAACCGCAATCACTTTTGCACCAACCTAATATATAAGAAGATAAGAATTTGGATGACTTACAGCTTGCTTATTAGAGACAGTTATAATCTGTTCTCATGTCTTTTTGTATTTGTTATTCCTTTACCATTCACTTTGGTAGCCCTTCTAAAGTAACCTTCCTCTCCAAAGGAATCCCAAGCTTGAACCTGATGCCTCTTTTCCTCATAAAACCAATAGAGTTGGCTTATTTCAATCTATGTTCCCAATTTTCAGGATTGAATTTAAAATTCTTTGTGCTCATGACTGCTTCTATGTATTTGATTGATTTGGGAGAACTGAGGTTAGATTAGATATAAAATTCTCAAAATGTGTTTTTTATAAAACAGAATATGGCTAACAGTGTATTTTTATGATGTTTACATGAGGCAAATACCAGTGTTAATTTATAACTAAGTATCACCAAATGATATTAAAGTGGCATAGATTATGTAACTAGAGAATTAGATATCATTAATGTATACTATTAGTAGGTTTGTTTATTTTGCACAATTTTTAAAAAGTAGCTTAGCATTAGTTCTACATCTCAGATACTGATTTAGGTATGAATAAAGAATCTATTAAATAATGCTTAATTGACATTGTTTTTAAATCATTTCAATTAAAATTAAATACTGGAAATAATTCTAAAATATTGTTATCCTTTTACACTGAGGAATTTTGGAAACAAACCTGACTTTTGCTAAGCAGATTGAGTATACAGTCAACTCTCGATTATTCAAACTAATGGAGGAAAGGATAGAACAAGCATTAACGGTTTTCTAGTTGCTGCCCCCTCGGACAGTTGATGAAAGCCTCATTCCAAAGAAGTATTTTGGCTTTCCATCTTATCGTATTACATTTTCTAGCCCTTGTATTCAGGATTTAGTCTGAAATATAGGTTACAACAGAGTTGACAAGAAAGTTTCACGTTATCACATTCTTTTCTTCATGTACATTTTTAAAATCAGTGCCTTAGCATTGCTTTTGTATTATTAAAATTCACATGAAAATTTGATCGAATTGCTAGTAGGCTATTATGTTGATGGCTCATAAAGTTAGTTTTATATAAAAAGTCTCATCTTTGAATTACAACTTATAGATAATTATAACCTTTCAAAAGCATTACCTCGTGGTACCTAATTACTTAAAAAAAAATTTTACCGTAAAAGTTTTATGAGAAAGTTTTTATCTTGAAAAGGTTTTTATAGATATTCTTCCAACTTTTAAAATTCTTAATGTGTGTAATATTTCTGAGTACTATGTAAGTGTTTGTAAAGTGAAGAAATGCCAAAGGAATTTATGTGTGAAAACATTATGTTGTGTGTATATAATACGTCATTTTCTCTGCCAATTAACGGCACATAGTGTGCTAGTATCCAGACATAAGTATTCATGGGAATGCATGTATCTGGATAACCGCAAGTTGAAATAAACCCACCTGCCTTTTATTTCAATAACTGCACATTCAAATCCAGCGAAGACATTTATTTGAATGTGACCTCTGTATATGTGAGAGAATACGGTTTTCAGCATTTGATTTTTTTGTTGTTGGTGGTGTTTTGTTGGTGGTGGTTTAAATCTAAAGTAGGTAAAAACTTATGGGTAATGCTTCTCTGGAAAACTTTGCATGCAGAGAAAAGGAAATTCAAAGATAAATTCTATGAAAAACATTGAATTGTTTTGTCTTACTATGTTTTCCCTCAGTGTGTATTGTAGCTAGGTTCTTGTAGAACGTAGCAATGTTTAAAGCCAAAGTAGTACAACCTATACATTGGTTTGGAGTTGGGCTTCCTTTACTTTAAGTTAAATAATTTAATATTTTTCTCCCAGAATAAAATTGCTAGTCTTTCATTTGGAGCATTTTTTTATCAAGAAGCTATTTCCTTGAAAGGCATACTGCAATATATATGTGAGCTTTAAGAAATCATGTTTTCTATTAGACAGCAGAAGTGTTTGTTAAAAGGCTTGTTTTAACGTCTGTATTGTGGTTTCATCTGCAGCCCCCTTCCCCAAATTAGGCCATATTTCTGTAGAGTTAGTTTTACCTGACATGAGCCAGAAAATTAAATAAGATTTCTTTAACAGTCTTAACTTTGAATTTCCTGCTTTTCATTGCATGTAAACTATCAACCACAAACAATAGTTTCGGTTCAAGTTCTAGCTTGTATTTTGCATGATAAAGCTACAAAAAGTCTATTAATGCTGGAAAGAATTTATAGCTACTGTTGTGCTACTGCTTAATTGTTAAAATGCATAAATAAAGAGCAATTTTATTTATGTAGACTTGTCTTTCTGCCTTAGGGAGTGAACTACTTTATGTCCAAGGGTATCCTGGATGATTCGCCAAAGGAAATAGCAAAGTTTATCTTCTGTACAAGAACACTAAATTGGAAAAAACTGAGAATCTATCTTGATGAAAGGTAAAAACGAAAATTAACTTTTCATCCAAAATGAGTTAAGTAATGTTTTTGATGAGTTAAGTTTTACTTTAAAACTAATACTGCATAGTAATCATCTGGTTGCAAAATTGAATAAAGACAGGGAAAAGATTCCTATGTCTCACACATCATTTCTTTTGTGAGCTTTAACTTGTTGATGAGGAAGTTACCATTTTAAAAGTAAGTAAAAGTCCACATGCACACAAAATGGAAGCCCAACGTCTTTGTAATAGCAAACCAAAACAAAATATTTTTCAGGAATCTGCAACCCTGATTTTTTAAGACAAGTAGCAATAATCTAAGTGTTTATAGTGGTAAAAATTCTGAATTATGAAATTATCCATATAAAAAACCTAGTACAAAGACAGATTATAGTCATAAACCCCAAATCCTAGGGATATAAAGTATATATATTTGCATGTAGACACTATATAGAAATGTCATGTTCAAGTGTGAAAATTATGAAAATGTAACATTTAGCAGTGTTTTACACAGAGATGATGGTTAGTATGCTGTTATGGTTTGATAGTTATTCATTTGTACACTTTACTATTGGTTATTAAAGAACATAAATTTGGGGACAACATTTTGATGCCACATAACTGAACTACCATTTTTAAAATTATAGCTCTCGTGCTAATCTAATGTATGGCTTAAAAATAGTTTACCTTCATTGTAATTCTCAAACTTTTGTATATATCAGTATTTTTCAACAGCAATCTGTAAATATTCATTATATTCCAGAAACTTTGCTAGAGTAGTAGCACACGGATGATTAAGATACAATCCCTGTCTTTGAGAAGTTCAGAGTCCAGCATCCTGGTCATTGAAAGACGTAAAGATCGCATCATTAAGTTTTTTTGTCTTTAAGTGCCAAGTACCTAGGGATAGGCAGGGGTTTTTTTCTTTCTTTTCTTTTTCTTTCTTTCTTCTTTTTTTTTTGTAAATGTTTTAGGTTTTGTGGGTCATATGATCTTTGTCACAGCTACTTAAAACTCTGCCATTCTGTGGTGAAAGCAGATATAGACAATACATAAACTAGTGTGGATGTGTTCTAATAAGCTGTATTTACAAAAGCAGGCAGCAGGCCAGATTTGGCCCAGTAGCTGTAGTTCGCCTGTTCCTGTTATATGCAATTGGTAGAAGTTGAAGATTTGATCATAAAATCATGATTGAATTCAGTAAGAATTGAAGGACATTGTAACAAAGTGTGACTCTATATTGAAATGCTAGTGATTTTTTAAAAAATTAGATATACACACACATATTTATATTATAGCAAATAAGCTAAATGTATATCAATAGGATTGTTGCATCCATTAGACAGGATACTGTGCAGCCATTAAAAATAAATTAGGTGGATCTAGGTATAAAGATATACAAAGCTGTCCACAATATACTATGTGAAAAAAGCAAAAACAAATTATAAAACAATATATAGCATATGTAGGCATTCTTAAAAGTCTATGTAAATAGTTTTTACCTCTGAAGATGTGAATTGGTATAGGTGGAGACTGTCATTACTTTCATAATTTGAAAAATAAACAATTCTATTGCTATTTGGATTTGGCCAAGAAGGCACTTAAAAAGAAAGTGTTCATTTTAATACTACAGAATTCCTTTTTTCTTCATTTTAGAAGTAAAATTACTAGGTTTTACCTTGTTTCATTTTGTCGTAAACTACTCATGAGAGATTTCAAAGTTAACTTCTTAAATAATCATACTTAGATTTTTTAATGTTGGGAATTATATATACTTTTATAGGATTAGCTGATCTAGTAATCAGTAATAAGGTATTTTATCCAAAAAATGGAAATTTGTTATTTTTCTTACCATTTTTTTAATGAAGAAAAGTTAACTAAAGCTGTGCCTTTTTTTCTTTCTGTAGGAGAGATGTCTTGGATGACCTTGTAACATTGCATAATTTTAGAAATCAGTTCTTGCCAAATGCACTGAGAGAATTTTTTCGTCATATCCATGCCCCTGAAGAGCGTGGAGAGTATCTTGAAACTCTTATAACAAAGTTCTCACATAGATTCTGTGCTTGCAACCCTGATTTAATGCGAGAACTTGGCCTTAGTCCTGGTAAGAATATATATATTAATAGTACATCACCCCCTGCCCATCTTTAGGTAAAAACAGAGATATATGAGACATTTGTCTCACTGTGGGGAAAAATATTCTCAGTAATTACAAATACTTGTTTTACTGTTTGTAGCAGTGACTGACTACTTCATCATTTATGTGAGCTTGGAAAAAACAGTTTGTCATAGCTATGGTGTGCGTGTGTGTGTGTGTGTATATATACACATGGCTATGTATATATAGCCATTTATATTTTTTATATATTACCTATAAATTTATATATAAATATATATTACAAATTTATATGTATACAGATCTCTATGTCTATATACACATATAGACATATAGACATTTGTATATATATAAAGTTGTTATATATGTCTGTTTGTGTGTACTTCTATCTATATGTGTATGTTTGTGTGCTTATGATATAGCCTGAATCTTCTACATATTGTTTCAATTCGTATAGCTTATCTTTTCATATCAAAAATTTTATTGTGCTTATCTGATTAAACAGAAATTACAAAACTGTGCCTGTCATGTGAAATTTGTTGAGCATGCTTTACAAGACATAATGTTCAACTTGGCTTTCTTAAGACTGCAGGATTCCGAAATATCAGCACTACTACTATAGTGAACTACTATAGTAGAACTATTATGACGATTGTTACTATTTTAATATTAAACATCAAATATTACCCTAGGCATATATAAAATCTTGTTGCATGGTGCTCAGGTGTAGCAGTCTTTTCCCTAAAGATTTACTTTCAAAATTAATATGTAAGTTCCACAGGCCTTTATAACATCTTAAATGAGAATATTAATAATCTTTTGAGTTATTTACATTTTATTTTCTAGTACCAGATTACTGTTTTCTTGTCATTAAAGATGCTCTCAAATTAAAATAGGTTTTTGTGAAAGCATTCTATATAAATTTTATTTTAGAAAGAGGAGATAAATACAAATGTATTTTATGGATGTTTGAATAGAAATATCACATTTGAAAGCAAAGACGAAAATAAAGCCAATTCTAAATTTTTTAAATCTAGAATGAATTTTTACTATACACTCCTAAACTGTTCTAAAGTTCTTTTGAAATGAAGGAAATGCATGCTTAGTTAGTATTAAGATAGGATGGTAACCATCCCGGTTTGCTCAGGATTGAGCTTCCCAGGATGACAGGACTTTCAATGCAAAACTGGGAAGAGTCTAGACAAACTGGGATGGATTGGTCACTCTATATTTATGAGCTAATCTTGATATCATGAACATTTTTGCCTTATATAATGCCATTGGAATCATATTTTGTAAACCAACTAATAATTTGAACTGTTTCTTTTTCTTTCCAGATGCTGTCTATGTACTGTGCTACTCTTTGATTCTACTTTCCATTGACCTCACTAGCCCTCATGTGAAGAATAAAATGTCAAAAAGAGAATTTATTCGAAATACCCGTCGTGCTGCTCAAAATATTAGTGAAGATTTTGTAGGGCATCTTTATGACAATATCTACCTTATTGGCCATGTGGCTGCATAAAAAGCACAATTGCTAGGACTTCAGTTTTTACTTCAGACTAAAGCTACCCAAGGACTTAGCAGATATGGGGGTTACATCAGTGCTGGTTATTGTAGCCTGAGTATACAATCAAGCTTCAGTGTGCAACCTTTTTTTCTTTTGCCATTTTCTATTTTAGTAATTTCCTTGGGGAACTAAATAATTTTGCGGAATTTTTCCTAATTTTGTTTATCACGTTTTGCACAAAGCAGAGCCACTGTCTAACACAGCTGTTAACGAACGATAAACTGACATTATACTCTAAAAGATGGTGTATTTGTGCATTAGATTTGCCTGAAAAACTTTATCCATTTCCATTCTTTATACAAATACCATGTAATGTGTACATATTTAACTAAAGAGATTTATAGTCATAATTATTTTATTGTAAAGATTTTAACTAAAGTTTTTCCTTTTCTCTCAAACTGAGTTCTGAAATTTATTTGATTCTGATCTGAAACTATTGTCTTCGTAAAAGTTAGATCTGACTTCAGACAGAAACCAATACCAGCTTCCTTTTCCTTTAAACTTTGAAGAGTGTTGATTTGTTACTATATTACTATGCAAAACTGGCAGTTATTTTTATAATATAAATTTATAATTTGATTTTTTATTTTAAAAACTGGGTTAATCAAGTCTCGGTAAGTCCTTTAAACCATTTAGGATTTTTAAAACATCAAAATTTATGATTTACATTCATAGGAATAAAATAAAATATTATTAGAACTCTGGTAAATGTTTGCTTGCTTATATGTGGTGTGATTATGCAAACTTTACTATTTTTGTAATCTTGATGATCCCTGTTCAGAGTCCATTGAGAAAGACATATTGTGAAGAACAGTAAACACTCTTTACTCATTGGTTCAGTGAATGTCTATCCAGGGCTTTACATGTGTTAACATTGTGCGAGGTACTAGACATGGGCCCTGCTCTCACAGATAATACATAACTGGGTACTGAGAAGAAAAAATCTGCTGAATGGAGAGCAACTATATGAAGTATATCTTAATTAACAATTATTTAATAGTTCAAATATGCAGCATTAGAATGATAGAGAACAGTGTAGTTATATGGTAAGTTAAAAGTGACCTCCAAGTAAAAAGCATAACCTTAGGAATGAAATAGTATGTGATGGGTTGAGCTACTAGTTTAGAGGAGGGAGTTGAGGGAGGTAAAAACTCCTTACTAGAGGTATTGAATCCTGGCTTCCTTCCAGATCTGACCCTTAGTCAAAAGTGGTTGTCAGTATTACAACTGGAATGTTGTACTACAGATTTTTCAAGGACAAGACATACGATAATCAAATTTTGAATGTCTAAGGGACTTTTAGACTGATAGTAAATAATTTCTAAGATTCTGAAGCAAATATCCAAATCATTTTTACATGTGCACAATTTTGAATTCCATGACAATTCTAATTTTTCACTTCAAAACTGCTTTATTACATTTCAAAAGACAAAGGGTGGTGATACCTATTATTTACTATCGTGCCTAGTTTTCAGTGATTAACACTTTGCCCTCTCCCTCTGTCTACCTCCATCTTTCCTTCTTTGTTTTTCTTCATACCTGTCTCTTACCATCCAGTTCTCTCTGCTTCTGTTTTAGCTTATATCTTTTCCTTTTTTTGTATCCTCAATTTCCTAACTTTTTTTCTTTTTCCTATTTTATTTTTCTACCCTGACCTGATTATAAATGTGGATTGGCAATATTTGCTTTTCCAACATTTTCTTAGGAATATTTCAAACACATAGAAAAGTGGGGCCAAGCACAGTGGCTCATGCCTGTAATCCCAGCACTTTGGGAGGCCAAGGTGGGAGGTTTGCTTGAACCCAGGAGTTTCAGACCAGCCTGGGCAACATGGCAAGACCACGTTTCTACTTAAAACTAAAAAATTAGCCAGGCGTGGTGGTACATACCTGTCCGTAGTCCTAGCTACTCAGGAGGCTGAGGCAGGAGGATGGCCTGAGCCCAGGAGTTCGAGATTGCAGTGAGCTGTGATTGCCACTGCACTCCAGCCTAGGCAACAGTGAGACCCTGTGTCAATAAAATTTAAAAATAAAATAAATTTTAAAATAGAAAAGTGGAATTATTTTGCAGAGAATGCCTACTCACCACCTAGATTCTACAATTAAAATTTTACTGTATTCACTAAATCATGTTTATCTATTCCTCTATCCATCAATTATTTTGATACAGGTAAAAATAAGTTTGAGACATAACTTCCTTTCTAAAGACTTAATTAAACTTGCAAATCATTAGCTAGAGATCATTTTTTTAGCTTTTTTTTTTTTTGAGACAGGGTCTCTCTCTGCTGCCCAGGCTGGAGTCCAGTGGTGCGATCTTGGCTTACTGCAACTTCCGCCTCCCAGGTTCAAGGGATTCTCCTGCCTCAGCCTCCCAAGCAGCTGGGACTACAGGCACGTGCCACCATGCCCAGCTAATTTTTTGTATTATTAATAGAGATGGGGTTTCACCGTGTTAACCAGGCCAGGCACAGTGGCTCAAGCCTGTAATCCCAGCACTTTGGGAGGCCAAGGTGGGAGAATTGCTTGAGCCCAGGAGTTTCAGACCAGCCTGGGCAACATAGTAAGACCACATTTCTTGCTTAACCAGGACGGTCTCGATCTCCTGACCTTATGGGCCACCCATCTCGGCCTCCCAAAGTGCTGGAATTACAGGCGTGAGCCACCGTGCCAGGCCAGCTTTTTTGTTTGAGGTAAAATTTATGTGTACTAATCAATGAGTCTCCACAAATGCATGTATACCTGGGCAAAGCAAACCCAGTTCAAAATATACAACTTTACAGCCTATTTACAGATAATATTGTACTATATAACATGAAACATAGAAAACTTACAACCATGTAAGCCTCTTTACCCTATCACCCCATCCATTATCTTATTAAATGTATTACATATATGTTATAAACTCCACAATATGTTATAATTTTCTTTGAACAGACATATATATTTTAAATTTAAAAAAATGCTCTTTTATATTTACCCAAATTATCATTTCTGATGCTCCTATTTCTTCCTGAAAAATCCAAGTTTCCTTGTAGCATCTTTCCTTTCAAACTGAAAAACTTTAACATCTATAGTTCAGATCTGCTGGAAATTAAGTATGACAAATTTTAAAATCTGAAAATGTCTTTATTTTGTTTTCCTTCCTGAGGAATATTTTTGCTGAATACATAATTCTAGATTAACTTCCCCCCACCCCACGTTTGGCATTTTAAGGGTATTGTTCCAGTTTCCTGACCTCCATTGTTTCCAATGCGAAGAGTAGTGTTCAAATAGTTTTTCCCTTGTGAACAAATGTAATTTTCCTCTGAGTGCTTTATTTCATCAAATATTTTTTTTCAATCTCATTTTCTCTTCTCCTCCTGGGACTGCATTTATGAATATGCTAGACCTTTTGATATTGTCTCACAGGTTTTTGAAGCTCTTGGTTTTTCATCCCTTTTTTTCTCTTTTTTCTTCAATTGGATTTTTTTCACTTGATTTGTATAGTCCAACTCACTGACTCTTCTGTACTCATTTTCTTTTAAGCCCATTCAGTGAACTTTTATTCTAATTATTATATGTTTTAGTTCTAGAAATTCTATTTAGTTTTTATAATTTATATTTCTGTGCTGATATTATCTTTTCATTCATGACTGGTGTATTTTTCCTTACACCTTTTAGCATAGTTATAATAGCTAAGATACTTGATGGCTCATTTCAGTATTCTATTTCAATATTAAATACTTGTCTATTTTAATATTTAGTATTTTAATATTCAATATTTCAGTATTGGATATTTCGATATTCAATTTTCAAAATTCTTATTTTAATGTATGAATATATTCAATATTCATTTCAATATTCTGGATCATTTCATTGTCAGTCTTCTCTAATTTTCTTTTCTTTCGAGAATGGGTTACATTTTCCTGTTTCTTCATATGTAGAGTAATTTAGATTGTGTCTGGAACATGGTAAGTAAAATGTTGCAGAAACCCTGGATTTTTATTTGTTTCTCTAAAGGCTTCTTTTTTTTTTTTTTTAAAGCAGCTAGTTGACTTGGCCAAACTCCCAGCTGCAAACTCTGGTTCCCCTAGAGTTCGTGGCTGCTCAAATTTTAGTTCAGCTTTTTAACCTGGCTATTGTACTTGAAATCTCTTCTGTACACGCATGCTTGGGAGACCAGCCAGCTTTAGCAGAGTCATACACAGAATTTAGGGCTCTCTCTGTGGTTCTTTTCTTATCAGGATTTCCCTCTGCATTTTCCAGCAGTTGCCATTACCCCAAACGTGTCCTAGTGTTCCTCAAGTCAATACAACTGTAGTCTCCACATGATGCAGAGTGAGGAGTTCCTCAGGCTATGAACTATAAAAATAGGAAACTCACCCAATGCTATTTCTTCTAAGTATTCACTCCTCTGTAGGATCAACCTGCTTTTGGTTGTTTTCTATTACTTTCAGTTAGTTAATTTTTAAATATTTTGTCCAGAGTTTGTAATTTCATATGTTGGCAGGTTGGTCTGAAAGAACTTCTTGACCATCACTTGAAGTGGAACCCTCTCCAATTGGGTAGTATTCTTTTTACTACTTCCTATGATTACTGAGTAGGGATTTGTTCCTGATTATTTTTAAAACTAGGTGAGTAGAAATTTTTAACATGTTCTATCTATGAAAAACCTTAATTATAAACATTTAGTAAATGTTTACCAAATTAGCAATTCAGTGTTTCCTAGTTGGTGTCCTACTAGGAAGGAAAAAGAAAATGAAAAGAAGAAGAGAGGAAAGAACAAAAATGCTTAACAACTTTTAGAATTCCCTCCAAATTTGTCATCAATAGGGTTTTTACTGAATACATTCTTTTAAAATTAGCACTCTCTAATCTTGATGAATTTGTATTTTCATAAATATCTGTATTTTCATACTTCCATTCATTTGCACTGTGTTTCTCTTCGGGAAAGCTGTTAACCTTTCTTCATATTTACCTGTTGAATGTTATTTGTCCTTCCAAGTCCTGTTAGATTCTTTCCCCTCCAGGACAACTTTCTTAATTCTTGCAGGTGGAAATTTTGTTCTTGTATCTCACTCAGAGCCTAACACAGATGTTAGCCCAGAGTAGTTTCTCAATAAATCCAGTTGAATCATTTTTGCTCTGGTTTAGATTCTATATAATCACATAGAAATATGGCTTTACTGTTTCCATTTTTAAAAAATACATCCAGACCTTTCACAATTTACAAATCAGAGTATATTAGCTAACTTTTTAAAAATATTAAGATTCAACTGTGTATTATTCTAGACATAAATTCACCTCTCCAGAAATAATTTGAACTATCTGAATGAGTTATTGCTACTTGGAGATTGCCTACCTACTTTTTTTCATGCAGACTCGGTGACCTTTTTTAAAAATAAGAAAAACATCAAGAGTTTGTCATTGATCTTGTTACTTCTTTTAATTGGTCTAAGTTTTTGACAATATTATGAATATTGTGCTCAATGAGAGTAAGCTTATTCATAAGCTTTAATATTTAAAATAACAACTTGTTTATTCAAATTAAAACCTGTTTTCCTGTGTCAAAAGTGAACTTTTTCCTAAATATCATTATTAATAACACTATTGCCTACAGTTTCTTGTCAAGCATTCATAAGTGAATGTGTCTTCTTCTAGAAAGTCATCTTAAGGAAATAATTCCAAATTGGGAAAAGGCAATATGCACAACTTTAATTACATCATTGTTTTTAAAAGAAAAAAGAGATGAAAACACTGAAATTCTAACAAATACCCAACAAATATTCGAGTACATTCTATGTACCAGACACTATGCTAAGCACTGGTTGAGAAGACCAAAATACATCCTCATGATGTATTACTATGATGCAATGATATTTATCAATAATATGGGAAAATTCTTACAGATATTATAAAGTATATAAAATTGTACATGTGTGTATTGTACATATATATACACAAATTACAATTACTATATAAAACAAAGCAAAAACCTGTGAATACAAAGAAGAGACTGGCATAAAATATACCAAAATATTATAGATAGTGGATTTTTTGTGTATTTCCTCTTTAAAATCTTCTTAAGGATCATATATTTTAGATAGAACAAAATAAATTAATCAAACTATTCAGAATATGAACAATGTCCCTAATTTACCTAGTAGGCTTTCCCTTCAGAATGTTTCCATGTATTTTTATTCAAAATTTATTTTAAAAAGACACTTAGTTGACCTGTTAAATCATTATCTGGACAAATGTTTTGTTTTCAAGCTTAAAAATGTACATTGTTTTATTTTATTTTTGTCTCATCAAATTAAAGACCAACAAGAGAAAGATCAAATCTTTACTGAGGAAATTTTTATTTGTTAAAAAAAAAATAAAGGCTTTCTTCCTGGCATGGTTGGACAGGAAGGTTGGATTTAATTTAAAATGATTAATGAGATTTTGTCAGACTCCTTGACTTTGCCACCACTGCAGTTTGTCAGTGCAACAACCTGGGAAGCCGGACGCCACTCTGTCGCCCAAAACCATTCTCCAAGGAAAAAATTAACTGGAAGGACTAGTGCCAGGTCCCCATCAGTGGCGTTGTCTCTCTGGTATTGACAGTTTAAAAGTCTAAATCAGAAATATGTATGTTTGGGGACTCACATACTTAAGATATTGTTTTTAGTCTCTTTGCAAGTAGTTAATCACTTTTTAAATATTTAAGTTGTTGACATTTTCTAAAGGAAACTTTGAAGACAAAATCTGTACTAATGTCCCCTCTCCTTAATTTGTTTTAAAAAATTAAAATAAACAGGGAATTATAGGATCTCAGGTTACATTCTATTTTTTAACTTAAAGAATTAAAGTGAAGCATTTTTTTAAAAGTAAAATCATTTTTTGTTGTTCAAAATACTTTTAAAAAACATAAGCATGACTACTTTTATAATCAAGTTTTTAAATTAAGGTATAAGGTTGCAATATGACTTAATACACCCTTATTTATGTATGTATTGTTTAAAAATGATGACATTAGCTAAACAAATTGCTGAATATACCTAGTTACTAGGTGGCAAATGGAATATATATTTTTGCTTCAATACTGATATTGCATTTAGTATTGTACAAATTATTGTATTTGACATTTGTGTTTAACTGAAAGTTAAGTAAATGTTAATACCAATTAAACACCAAATGTCAATTGCTAATTCCAAAAACAATACCAATACCAAATTACAATAACAATTGTACAAATTGTTATTTGTATTTGTAGCAATCACCAATACCAGTGTTTATCATTTTATTTCAAAACCTGTCAAAAAGAATTCAAGCCAGAGAAAATTCTTCCAAAAAAATCCTCATAGAAAATGTCTTGATATAACAAGACATCCGGTAGCTCCTTTTACGGAAACTTACTGTGTATTTGCCAATTTTTCTCTAAACAAAAAATGAACAAAGAGTGCCCTCATCTTGAACAATTTGAGGGTAGTTGTCTCCTCTGAGCTGCATGAATGTATGTTCCCAAAGGGAAATTACCTTTTGCCAGGGCCAGAGTTCCAGTGAATATCTGCCTGAGCTCCTGTGGTAGGCAGTCTGAGAAAAGTGGGGTGGCCCAGAAAAGTTTATCAAAGCTGCTGCCCTTTTAGAGAGGACAATAAAAGGAGCTAAGTAAAGTAGCTCTGTGTATATACTAGCACAGTGACACCCATCACATTGCCCTCCAGTGAGTTTCTTCCAAAGCCCATGTCATTTTCAGTCTTGCGGCCATTGAATAGTTTATTGTATCTCTATAATTCTCAACAATTATATATTTTATTTTCTCAATGTTTGTGAAATTAAGGGAAGGAGAGAAATACATATTTTTCCCTAAAAACAGATTGCAAAGTCTAATTTAGGCAATTGTGTTTGCAAAGGAGTTCATAGTTATTCATTTTCTTTCCCTTTGGAGTTTTTTGTTTTTACAGCATAAATTCTAAAAATATGTATTTCTCTCCTTCCTTTAATTAGTCTTGGTACTATAATATATAGTATTTTCCTGGATGCCATCCAAAAAAGATTATGACCATTGTCAATAATAAGCCAGAGAAATGAAAAACTTGAATGAAACCAAGCTTATATTGGATTAGGTGAAATTCAATGCCTTGTAACAGCTCTCCCAGAGTGGCATTTATTACCATGATGGATTTGTATTGGTTCTGGGTCTGGTTCTTAGCCTCAGAAATCTGGTTTTGTCAGCACCCCTCAAGCACGTGTATTTTTCATGACATGATTTTAAATCCAGAACTAAAGGAAATGTTACAGTGATAACCTACTAAATGTGATCAGCACCTTCTCTCTCTCTGTTTACCAGCCTACAGTAAATTGATTGACGGGCATGGAGTCCGATCAAGGGGAGTTACCTGAATCAAATGCTTTGTGTTTTGCATCAGACTTAAATAGCCAAATGCAATCCTCAATAGAGATCATTTTGCACATTTAAAATTTGATAGCTGAAATCACTTTCTACTAGAAACTGCCAAGAATTGCCCCCATATTGCTTTTAATTTTATACTAAGTAGCATGGTGTTTTGCCCTTTCTTTCATCAGTTTCCCCTTTCTTTGACTCAGAATGTTTCTAATACTTCCACTTATTATTACATCAATTTATTAAAGCCTTAATGTAGCCAATCACGTTACAGGCAAGACCTGCTGTTCCAACATCATTCTGATGTACTTTGTGCTTTTCTCACTGTTTAAGGGAAATATCATTTCTCACATATTCAAGTTCAAATTTACCATAACCCCTAAGTACCTATGATACAACGATAAATTTAGAGCATTATTTTATATTACAGTGACATTTTAATTTTTAATATTTAAATAAGCATTTAAAGATGGCTTATGTTGTGCAAGAAAGGAACTTACTAGGTGTTGTGAAAGAGACAAAAATGAAGAAAACTACCCCTCATTATTAAGGACTTCAGTGGGAGGAAGGCAACCATAATATATCACATACAGTTCTGTAATACTTCATGTATAGTATCACCACAATTTTTCAGAGGTCTGGAGGAGTTACGTGACTTTTGGAGGATCACATGACCATTTATAGGGACCAAGACAAACACTGACTCCCATGTGCCTTTTGTTTATTACTAACCTTAATGAATAGCAGAAGAAACGATGTTAAAAGATCTTTTTAAAAAACTACTAGTATTTTAGAAAGAGAAGAGTAAGCAATTAATACCAACTGGCTTAGTGTGAAAGAATGAATGCTATTTCAGTAGGTATATTACCGACTGAGTTAATAACATGATCAAAGGCATGGAACCAAAAGCATATAAGGGTCATGAAATAGTGAATAATCTGCTAGAGTTGGAGGGTAAAGTGGGAGTGATGTGGAAGAAAAGCCTGGAAAATATAGTTTGAACAGACAGTAAGCTAAAATAGAGAGTCAGTACTTTATTGTGTAGGCAATTGGATATTTTTCAAGAAGAAAGGTATCATTTCTGATCTGTGTTTCAGAAAGATCTCTCTAATATATGAAGTAGAAATGCAATAGACTGTAGTCTAAGGAAATTAGTGAAGAGGCTACTATAATTACGCAAGTGAAATACAATGGAAATCTGAACTTTAGTACTGTCATTGGGAGTAGAAGTGATAGAAGCAAGATTTGAGATAAACTTTTGAAGTAAACCGTTTTGGTGAACTACTGGCTGTTGGACGTGAAGATGACTAAGTTAAAAATTACTCCAAATACTCTGAAGAAGGAGTTCTATTCTAGATGGAGGGAATGTAAGTGAAGGACACGTCTTCTTGGGTTGGGAGGAAGGTAGTGATGATGGGGAGGATGTAAGCAGGCGAGAATGAGTTCACTGTGGTCAATTTGAAGTATTCATAAGACAATTATGTGAAGGTATTCAGCTGTTAGTTGTATAGTGTTAAGATGGGAGATAAAGGCTAAGATAATGTTCTGGGAGAGTCCTTAGCATAGACATAGTAGAAGAAACTAGAGGAGTTGATATGCATTGTGATATTGTCATGAGCACTTAGCATAGTGCATGGCAAGCTGTAGGATCTAAATATGTGTTGTATGAACAAATTGATTTTGACAAGTGCTCTCAAATCAAGCATCCAAAAATCTCAAAGTACTTTAATAACATTCCTTGTATATAAAAAGTTACCATCCTGTCTCAATTTAAACAATCTTCCAGAATAAAAATTTTAAACTAAATAACCAAGGTGCACTCTGTTCAGAAAGGTTTCCTCCTGCCAGGACATGAAGTATTCTACTTAACAAATATTCTTTTTTAGCTGACAGACTGTATCTGACCCTTTAATTGGAAGTACTGAAAACTAAAACTTTAGCATGAAACCCCAAATTATATCTTACTCTGGTGATTAAGATGCATGCAAACCCAATCCTCAGCCAACCCCAAATGTTTCTTCTAGTCCTCAGAAACCCAGGTTTAGTTGTTTTCACACTTCACTGAGGTTTAGGATTGCAAGGCATCTTCTGAGTTTTGTCTCATTGCCCTTGATTCCTTGCTGTCTTATAGTACAACTACAAGCCTCAAAAGAACCAAAATGAAGCTGTTCTCTTCCATCCTCACTGCCTTAGAATGTGTTGTGTTCTTAGCAGAAATGAGAGGAGGAGCCCTCTTCTTATAGAGTTTAGGTGTAGTCTTGGAGACCCTCCTTACTCTCCTCCACTGATTCCGCCTTTGGCCCTCGGTGCCTAAGTTTCTCCTCTATGCCCTTCTCTGCATGCAAAACAAGCAGACATCTCTGGGTCACCAGCATCACCAATTTCTCAAACAGACCCACACTTAGCTTAGGCCCACCCCAGTGCTCCTCAGCCTCTGCAGCCAGGCACCTGCCTCATAATTGGGGGACTACAGAGTTTATTGTCTAAACCAGGACACTTTTGAGAGTGCTAAAATGCTAAACCAGATGGTACTTCAGGACAAAAGGCATAAACTTAGGATGTGTGGTTACCCTACCCACGACTATAATACAATGTGATAAATGCAATAATAAAAGTTTAAACACTTTGCAATGGAGACATTTTGAACGTAACGCGCCATGGGGTCAAAATTTGTTTCCAATCAAAAACATCACTAAATTATGTTCTAATCAGCATCCATGATAAAAACCATGGCGTTAAGCTTGGGATATTTGTATTATGCTGCACAGCAGAGCCCTGGCTCTGGCAGGAAATACTTTTCCAGCTTCTTGGGAATGTATTTTGTAGCTCAAAATTCCTGCAGGGGAGCTCATTTTGCAGTTTGGTCAATGCCATAAGGAAGCAAGTCTCAGAAATCTCTGAAAAAGTTGTAGAAATATTTCTTTGCAAAACTGATAATAAAAATCCAAATTATAGATCGTATTTATCTTACATTTATTGTGCTAAGGGCTTTGTATTATTTAATTTATTTAGCCTGCAGAAGTATGTTCTGAGGAGATAAACATGACCATTTATAGAGGTCACAGGCTAGTGAGTCCTGGATCTACTGATTAATCTCGCTCTGTCTTTGCAGCCCTGAGAGGATAAGTGCTTTCCAAAGCAGAGGAGCAGTAAAGGCTGAGCCCGGGAGGCAGAAACAACATTGGTCCATGCACCATAAAATGTAAGCGCCATGAAAGAAGACACTGTTATATTCACTTCTCCATTCCCAGCACCTGAAAAAGCCACTAAAACATGATAAAGGTCAGGAAATATGTGAGGAAGGAAGGAACTCATAGAGGGAGATGGGTTTGGAAAAAAAAAAAAAAAAAAAGGCAGAAGCCGTATCTGGCAGGGCCTCGTAGGTAGTAGCAAAGAATCTGAATTCTATTTCAAGGGCAATAAAACATTACAGAAAGATTTTAAAAGAGGAGTCAGGTGATGTGATGTATGTTTTTGAAACAATCATTCCTGACTGCTGTGTGAAGAGCAGGTAATAGGCTGGAGCAAGAGTGAAAGCCCGGAGTCCAG
Organism: Pan paniscus; assembly: GCF_029289425.2. Taxonomy (NCBI): domain Eukaryota; kingdom Metazoa; phylum Chordata; class Mammalia; order Primates; family Hominidae; genus Pan; species Pan paniscus. The sequence continues at coordinate 171,984,736 of NC_073252.2, read as the reverse complement.
TTAGCAGGCATCTGAGGCTGTTCAGATGGAAGGTCATGAAGGCTTAGAACTGGGTGGCGGCAGTGGAGATACAGAGAACTGAGATGGTGCCATGGCTCATGCCTGTAATCCCAGGCCTTTGGGAGGCCGAGGTGGGAGAATTGCTTGAGCCCAGGAGTTCAAGACCAGCCTGGGCAACATAGTGAGACCCCCATCTCTACAAAAAATAAAAATATAAAAATGAACTGGTTGTGGTAGTGCACACCTGTGGTCCCAGCTAGTCGGGAGGTTGAGGCGGGAGGATTGCTTGAGCCCGGGAGATTGAGGGTGCAGTGAGCTGAGATCGCACTACTGCACCCCAGCCTGGGCGACAAAGGAAGACTGTGTCTCAAAAAATATATATATATCGAGAGAGAGAGAAAGAGAAAAAAGAGGGGAGGAGACGGGAGGGGAGGGGAGGGGAGAAGAGGGGAGGGGAGGGGAGAAAAGAGGAGAGAGGAGGGGAGAGGAGGGGAGGGGAGAAAAGAGGAGAGGGGAGGGGAGGGGAGGAGAGGGGAGGAGACGGGAGGAGAGAAGAGGAGAGGGGAGGGGAGGGGAGGGGATGAGAGGGGAAGGGAGGGGAGGGAACGAGAGGGGAGGGGAGGGGAGGGGAGGGACTGAGAACTCCTGGATTTTTGGCTTTAAAAACCGGACAGCTGCTAGTGCCCTTTACTGAAATGAGGAACACTGGGAAGGATAATGCTTAGAAAGAAATGCAAGAGAGTTTAGCCATTCATCTAGATAAATATAAAAACTAGTTAAGGATAAGATAACTGTTTATAATAACATATGAAGTAAAAACCCTAAATAAAATGTATACAATAATTATAATTATGAAGAAAATGTATATTGAAAATTTTGAGTAGAAAATATGGTTACATGAAAACTTTGATGTATTGAGGAGTTATTGAGAAATTTGTGGTTTTAAAAAATTTTATTGAGTTCTGCTCTGCTTGTCATACTATTGTGAACTAAAAAGTAAAATTCTCGTAAAAGACAGTAAGTCTATGAGAAAAGCCTAAAATGATAGTAATCCAGAATAGAATTTCATCATAATAAAGTCATTAAAAAGTTGACATATTTTGTAATAGGAATTAAAAATAAAAACACTAAAAGCTCTATTTCCAGGTCCTGAAACCCAAAGCAGAATTATTGCAGTGAGGGTTGGGGGGAGGGTGGGTGAGATTTATTCTTTTGTTTAAACTAACTGAAGGTAAAATCCCTTTACATTTAAAATTGTATTAAGAATGGATTTTTTTTTTACTAGTAATACCTTGGCTTGATTACATTATGATCTATAAATACATTTTATATGAATGACTTCTCCATGAAACAAATTGTAGTTATCAATCAGTAAATTTGTTAATTGAACTATGTGGAAGGCCCTGAGCTAAGCAGAGCAGATGTAAATTGGTGCTTGATTGTGTATTGAGAGGAATTGAGCCTGACTTAAAAGTTTTTCCCTAACTTCGAAAAATAGCTTCCCTACAACTCTGATAAATGGAAAGCAATCACATCTATCAGAAACAACCCATATTTCCAATTTATGTATAAAATAATATATCCTTTGCTTATTCACAGCTGTTATCAAAACTCATGGCCAAATGTATAAACTCTGCTATGAGGCACACATTTTGAATGTGTTGAGAATTATTACAGCCAAAGTGAATATCTAAGGAGAAAAATTTCAGCTATAAACATTAAAATGTTAATGTTTTACTAATAATTATGTCCTTAGACACACAGTCTTGTTGGGGAGAACATTTTCACAAAGAAAAATGTTTATCTCTAAAATCTCACTTTATTTATGTATTTTTAGAGAGTGGGGTCTTGCTATGCTTCCCAGGCTGCTCTTGACCTCCAGGCTCAAGCAGTCCTCCTACCTTGGCCTCTCAAGTAGCTGGGACTACTGGTGAGTGCCACCATGCCTAGCTAATATCTCACTTTTGGATTAGAGGCTACTCATCTGAAAACAAAGATACAGATTTCATATGTTAGACAAGCACAGAAAAATCTCAAACTCTATATTTAAACAACTCTACAAGTGTTCTACATCCTGTATAAACCATTTTTCAAAGACGGAAAGATTTTTTTTCTTTAATCTCTTTGGGAGATCTAAAGATGCATAAAGATCCAATTTCATTGAGAGAAAGAACACAATTCTTTACCAAAGAAAAGGTGTGATTAAATGAAGTAATTGTATTTCTTTGCTATAAATGTGAGATCTCACTTAAATGGTCTCTGAAAACAAAATATATGCATAAAGGCCCAATTTCACTGAGAAAAATATCACAATTCTTTTCCAAAGAAGAGGTCTGATTAAATGAAATAATTTTATTTCTTTGCTATAAATGTGAGATCTCACTTAAGTGGTCTCTGAAAATAAAATATATTCATGATTGCGTGTATGTACATATGGGCGTATATGTTTGACTACTTATCAGCATGGATGTTATTGTAAGATGTTAGTGTTTTGGACACTAACCCCCCAAATCAGCAAATCAAAGTGTGATATCTAAATTGATCTAGGTAAATTTGAATAAAATTGAACCAACGCTTTGTGGTCCTTCTGCAAAGCCAGATGTTCAGACCCTTAGGCAGATTTCATAATCCACACATCTAGGGGCACAGAGAAATATAGGGAGGAAAAGAGAAAAATTTCTTAAGGTAAGCTTGGGGATCTTGTAGATGGGCCACTAGGGAACACAGCTGGCTCTCTTCTTGAAGAGATGAGCCCCAAGCAAAGAATGCTTTGTAAAACTGAACACAAAGTGTATCCTGACCGTTAGCTATTAACTGTAGAGCTCAAAAAGAGACTTTACAAATATCATTACAAACAAAATATGGTGGAAATTTTCATAGAAAGCCACATTCTTTGTACCAAATTTTGCTCTGCAATAAGCAGTCAATTTTGCACACCTTGCCACCTAGTGGATAACCTGAAACCTACAGGATTTTTCCCCTTAATTTCCATGCTCTGCGGAAAAGTTCCCCAACTCTACCAAGGGAAGGTTATTTTGTTTGTTTTAGTCATTGGTGCTCCGAGAATTGTAGTAAACAGTCAACAAATAGTTGTTACATTAATAATAAACATTAAGTTGAGGCATACTTCATTTAAAAACTATTGTTATGGGGAATGTAATGGAAAAGATAGACAATATGATGTTGGCAAAATGTGTTTCCTAACTGAAATGAAAGTTTTGAATTATTTCAAAAGCAAATGCTGGGGGATCTATAGTTTCCTGTTAGAGATGTATCTACACAGCACATCAGGAATAGGAGCCGGGCGCGGTGGCTCAGGCCTCTAATCCCTGCATTTTGGGAGGCCAAGGCAGGCGGATCACTTGAAGTCAGGAGTTCAAGACCAGCCTGGCCAAAATGGTGAAACCCCTGTCTCTACTAAAAACACCAAAATTAGCTGGTGTGGTGGTGGGCACCTTTAATCCCAGCTACTCAGAAGGCTGAGGCAGGAGAATCTCTTGAACCCGTGAAGTGGAGGCTGCAGTGAGCCGAGATCATGCCACTGCACTCCAGCCCGGGCAACTCCAGTCTGGTCCACAGAGTGAGACTCTGTCTCCAAACAAACAAACAAAAAACAAAACAAAAGGAAACAACAACAAAAAGAGATGTCATTATTGCTCTGTGTAGACAAATCATCCAGATAATTTAATTTAGCCATTGAGAGCCTACCCTTCTTTCTTCCAAGATACCCCAAATAAAACTAACTGTAAAAGCAAATATCCTTGCTCCTTTGTCTAGACACCATTGCTACTTTCATTCTTGCTTTGGGCTGTGATGCTTGCTACTCCCTTTTTCTGCTGTCCCAAATTATGAAGCCCTTTTATTCATTTAAAAAGAATACCTATGCATATGTATAAATATATATATATTTTTCCTTTTTCTAAATAACATTTTATTCATTTTGACCATGTGACTCATTCGTATGGTCAATGAGCCCAAGGTGTTGATGACTCTTAAACATGTTTCTCCTAGCATAAATATTGGTGGCAAAAAGCAGAATAATGATCATAGTTTTGAAATAGGGAATACCATTAATGTCTTTGATTTTTGAAAATGATATTTTAAAAAACAAACATGACTATGTCTTGATACCTTAAAATTCAGGCTGAAAACAATTTATTAGGTAATCCACTTCAGGTTTCTTTTGCAGGAGGATTATTTTCCATTTTCTTATGGATTATTTTCCATTTTCGTGCTAAAATCAGCAAAACATATTTACATATAACAATATACCACTAGTTCATTAAAAGAACTTATTCTTTTTGTTTTCAAATCAAGCTCATTTTAGATTGACAATATCTTAATGCATTTTAGGAATATATTGTCAAGATTAAAATCTTACTTTTTATTAGCTGAAGTTGTATATATTCATTATATAAAACTGACTTATGTTGCATAGAATTAAAACCCTCCCCAGAGTTCATAGTTTTAAACAAATATGCATACATATCCAAATACATATTAAATCCAAAGCAAACAATAACTTTATGTTGACAGTGAAAAATGCAACCTTACATACATAGTCTACAAAACAACTGAAAAATTTTAAATGCCAGATTTGAGGAAGCCAAAAAATTTTAACAATGAGAAATATGTTATGAATTAAAATATTCAATCTTGAAAGCCTTTAAAAGTGAAAGTTGCACTGTAACTGCTTTCTAAGGTAATTTTTGCCACTTTTAGGAAAAAAGATGTTTACGTAACATTTTTAAAAGTACAATCATTTCTTACATAGCTTTATGATTGAGGATAACATTAGTATGCACATACAACATAACACACAAAAGCAAAGCTTAGAATAACATTTTAATTATGTTTTAGTGTATGTGAAATAATTTGTTTTTCTCAATTATATTCCTGGGTCAAAGCCTAAAGCATTTATTTGAACCAGCTATATATCTTATTTTCATAAGGGTCTCAGGAGGCAGTAGTCATATGTTGTAACTTCAGCCCTCCACAAAGGCAATACAGTACAGATCTCTGTACTATAAACGACAACAAGGACCAGTCACAATTTCAGTTCTTGTTACATTGATAAGACTCCTTCAGGTAAGAGATTAAAACATGCCTTTATTATTATAAGGTTAGTGACCATTTTAATGGAATAAAAATATTATTCCTGTTGCATTGGAGATAGGAAATTTGGGATGTGAATGTATGAGGTAGGTGTCTTTTCTCTCTTGTGCCTGTATTGTTCAAAAGCTCTTTGACATTAGAAAAAGGTTAGCTCTATAATCTTAATATTAATATTTAGTATAAAATCTATGGAGAACACACATTATACAGGGAGCCAAAAAGTTCAACTCTTTTTTTAATGGAGAGAAGGTAAGTAGGTGATCTTCACAGACTAAGAGGTTTTGCCTTTTAACACCAACAACATAATACTATTTATATTTGCTCTATCATTGTGATTAACCTACCTTCCCCTTCCAAAAAAACACACTTAGCTTACTCACCTAACAGTAATGACATATATCATTTTAAAAACAAAGAATAGTTTCAAAGTTAATTTTTTCTACCTAATGTGCGTGACTGATGTTGAAAAGTTAGTGAGGGTTACCCATATATTCACACATGTAAATTGTGGAAATAAGAGAGAGAAAAAAAACTCAACAGATATAATCTGTAAAGCTGTCAAAAGACTTTCAAATAGCGAATTCCTTCAGATCATATATTTCAATATAAGTTGCTGTTTAAATAGAGGTCTCTCATTTGGTGGGAGGAGCTTTTAAAAGAAAAAATACATGAAGGTAAGTAATATTACCTTTGCCATTTGTTATGAAATAAATATATCATGAGGAGTTATGTTTCATTAAAATGTAATACTTATAGATGACAGTTTCATATGGTCAGATATAAAATGTATATATGTTTTACTAGGAAGATTATACAGTATTTTTAATCTTGATTTTTCATGACTTCTTGCAAATATGCATTTATTGCTTTCCAAACCATGCCTGGGAATGAAGGAGAAAAAATTGTTTTATCCGAAGAGTTAGCTGTTCTTCCTTGGTTCAATCAGGAGTAAGTTCTGATATCATAGAGGGGAATGTATTAAGATAATTCCTAAAATATGACTGTGCTTTTACTGTTTTGCCTATGCTGCCAGAAAGTTAAAAACATTTTGTTTCAAATAACTGTGTATGTTTAAAAGTCAAACCTATTATTTGCTGTATTATTTGTCATGTGCTATAATTTGACAGAGGGGCAATATTTTTCCAAAAAGTAAAATTTTATAACCAAAGGCCATCAATTGTACAAACGACTAAGAGAATGAAATTTTATTAAGTTGGAAATGTAATTTATTCACTGTAACTGTTTTAAGAGAAATTAAGTGAGCACTTTGTATGCAGTTATCTTAAATGTTACGTGTATTCTTTTAGAAACTCTTTCTTGTTTTCCTTCTTTTCACCTTCAGTGTCCTGGCACGCGACTAGCACAAATCAAACCTTATCTGTCATAATAAACTATAGCGTTGGAAATTCTAAAGAGACTAAAAATTACTTAACGTCTTTAACATATTTGAAGTAATATTTATGAATAAGGGAGGGCTGTCCATTTTTGAGTTTCGTCGCGCCAATGGTTGAGGGATTTTCTCATTATCATCTCCTGATTCCCAGAGAAGAAAGCCAGCCGCGTGGCCTTAGGACCCCTGGCCACCGGGAGTGGAGGAGCGGAGGGTCTGCCCCAGCTACCCCTGTGGCCACCGCCTCTCCCTCCAGGTGTGTGTGGGGAGGGGGCTGACAGAAGCAGGAGGCGACTTGCTGAAGTAGGGAGGCCAGACTGAATTTTTCCAGGATTCCGGGACCTTATCTCTAGGAAGCACTTAAGGACTTACTATCGCATTCTTTATCTCACTGTCTTCCGACTGCCAGGCTGGGTGCCCAAACTTTGGCGGCTTTTTCACAGTTTCGACGGCAAGGGTGGGAGTGGGGCTCGGGAGCTGGAGAGGAATGGCACGTTACGCCCCGTTCGGTTTCAAGGCCATGATCGCATCGCTCTCTGGAACGAAGATGGCCAGGAATTCGGGCAGGGAGAGGAACCACTCAATGGCAAAGTTGGTAGTAACGTCGTGAATTGTAAAGAGGGATAGCCCTCTCCTGCAGTCTCCAAGCAAAACCTTTTTCGCAACATGGGTGCCTGTCCAGCTTAATTCTTTGCTATCTTTCTTACTCGTGTTTTTGTTAGGGGACCGTTATAAAGTGAATTTTTGAACTGCTGGGTTGAGAAATAAACAGGGAAGGAACTGGGAAGATTCAAATTAGCTTCCACCGACCCTATTAGAGGTCCCTGGGCAGGAAGCCCCCTGGCCACAAAATGCCCCGCAGGAGGTCTGCCTGGCGGAGGCGCTGCCTGGCGGAGGCGCTGCCTGGCGGAGGCGTGGGCTCAACCGAGTGGGCGCTACCACCGCTGGCTTCGGAGAAGCAGCCTGAGGAGAGCGGTAAACCGCAAGGGAAGCGCTTCAGGATCTGATTGCTTTTTAATACAAAGATATGTTTGTAACCAGATGGAACCATTCTGGCTCCTTTATCGAGAGCGCAGCTTGGCCGCTTGCCTGGCGCTGGGGCTCTGGCCACAGCCTCTGCTGGGTTCTGGAGGAATTCAGATCTAAAAATAAATGATCGGGGATAATTCTTCCCCGAGGCGAACGGCTCGAACTCCCCTCCTCCACCCGCCACTGTCACAGCAATTCACCTTGAACTCTAAGGCGGATCGTTCCCACCTCCGCTCAAGGGGCCTGGACGCGGCGGTGGCTTTGCAGCCTCCTGCACCCGGAGCTCTGCTGGGCATGCTGCAGCCAGGACCCGCACCAGACTGCTCCAGGCGCCCTTAGGGTCCTGCCGGCTGGGTGGAAGTCAACACACTTTCAGTTAACCGAGGGGATTGAAATTGGATCCAATGAGGGAGGAAAAGCTGAAATCCCTGCGCTCTGGAGCTGTAGAGCACCAGGTGGGGAGACCTTGCAGGTCAGAGGATAAGTCCTCTGCATTAACTGCGGCGCAGTTCCCTGTACGTCTAGCAAACTAGGTTTATGGTCTACGTGGGTCACAAGAGCATAAATCATTGTCAGCCCCGACAGTAGGTGCAGAGCTCTCTGCCTCGCTCTGGCCACACCAGCCTTTAGACAGGCTAACTGGGGGGGGGGGGGGGGGGCTCGGCGCGAAATTTCCCAGCCTAGAATATTTGCCTCGAATCTTTGCGTCCAAGTCTCCCGAGACAGCTCCAGAATATGCGCTTGCCCTTTTAATAGACCCGCAAAGGGCGCGGTCTGGCAACCAAGCGCATCTGTTCACTATGGCCTAATGATTGTCCTGCAGTCAAAGAATCCAAGAGGGCATCATCTGATCTTATTTTATGCGTGAGGAAACCTGGCGCTATCCAGGTTAAAGTGACATTGCACGAGGTCACACAAAGCTCTGGTAAAACTCCTTGATCCTAGGTTTCTTGATTCTCGCTCTCACACCTGGCCCCATCCATCGTCCTGCCTCAAATGTCCACTGTGTTGTAGAGATACCAGGATCTGAGAATGCCTGTAAAGAAGGACTCATTATTTGTTGTCTTTGCAATTTACTAGTACAATTTTCAATATGATAATTTCCAAAGTCCCAGGAATGTACTTCAGATCTTCTTCCTCATTCTACCTCACAATTCACATAGGAGGAACCACAGTGGCAGCCAGATATCGGGGTTTTAGACACCCAGCTGCTTCAGCCACTGAGCCCTGGGTTACCAGCACTTAAACAAGTCAAGAAAAGGAATTCCTCGCTGAGCCGGGAGGACTGGGAGAGACGGGGGCTCGGACTTAGAGAAACGCTGGAGAGAGGCGAGTGGTCAGGCAATCAACTTTCACCTTCTCACAAGCTATTAGTAAAGGGACTGTTTTTTGTCCAGCAAACTCTCCCCTCAGGCATGCAGGGCTTGATGTTATCGTGATTACTTTTCGCTATTCACATTAATTATTTTAAGACAACACACACACACACACACACACACACACACCTTCTCACTTAGAGTCAATGCCAATTTGAGCCATTTCAAATTGCTAGTCCTCTTTGTGAATGTGTTTGCATTTTTAAATCTGGGTTAGAAATTTGGTAGTCCCTCAATTATTCCTGAAGTGAAAAGGCCACAAAGTGGTCTCTTCCCTTCTTTTTTTCATTCAACTCTCTCTCTCTCTGTCTCTCTATCTCTCTCTCTGTCCAAGAGTTGAAAAGAGAAACTCCAACCTTCAACTGTCAACTGTTTTCCAAACATCAGATTAATGTTCCCCAGGACTCGGTAGTAACGTGACCTTTCTGTTTTCAGATGTGTTTTTCAACATGTAATCGTTTGTTTGTTATGTCTCTCATATGGAATAAAGAAAGCTGGGGGAAGGAGTGTGGGCTGCTGGGGGAAGGAGTGTGGGCTGCCAGAGGCAGGAAAAAAAAAAAAAAAGGATGTGGAGGCTGTTTTTGTTCCTTCTTCAAAATGCTCGAATCATTTTATTTTTAGGAAAGTAGTCCCCAAGGGAGGAAAATCTACAATACTGGTCCTGAAAAGAAATCCAAGCACTTGATGAGCAATTATTTAAACATAAACATCCCCACAACAAAAATCTAATAAATTGATTTTAAAAAACATCTTGCAGGAGAGGAATTTCTGGGATGCAGGTAACACTCTTTATCTTGATCTAAGAAATTCCATAAGAAGGTTTTAAAAAATAATTTATCAAACTTTTCATTTATGCCTCATGCCCGTTTTTGGGCGGTTACACTTAAATTACCATTTTTTTTAAATTTGAGAAAGGAAACCTCTAACGTGTGTATATTACTATATTCTACATCTTAGTTCTAATAAATTTCCAAACCAATATATTTATTAAACGATTAAGAACTTTGCCACTAACTTGTTTTCTGAGTAATAGGTTCTGAATCAAAGTGAAAACAGTATACTTGAATTAGTTATTCGAAAACCAGCATAATTATTTCATCACTTTCTAATATAGTAAAATGTCAAATATGCAATGAGTTTAAAGTTTGTTTTACGAAACCCCAAAGAAACCAAATAGCTATTTTGTTAAAAACAAAAGCTTTATACTTAAAAAAGAAAAAGTATTAAGTTGGTGCAAAAGTAAATGCGGTTTGTGTCATTTGAAAGTAATGGTAGAAACCGCAATTACTTTTGCACCAACCTAATATTAACTTTTTTTTGAGACTAACTCTTATTAGAAAACGTTTTATTCTAAAGAGGAATTTTAAAAAGCCATATTCAAAGGTGAATTTCTGCAACTAGAAAGATGCCAGTTTTAAACTCCTCCCCACCCCCATAAAATATTATTAGGCCGCTTTCATGGTTAGTGACTAAGCATTTTACCAAGAAACCAAAGACTAAATTGCTCCCCTCATTTAATCAACAGCTTTTATCTCCGGCATCAGCTTCACTAATGACCTCACTGCGGCCCTCCAATCCTTATTTTGTGCTTTCCCTTATCACCGTCTTCCAAATCACCCCAATATTTCTCCTGCCCCGTTCAAGTTAGAGGCATCATGATCCCCATCTAGAAAGCAATTTCCTGACGACTCGCTTAATTATCGCCCGCTCCCCCGCCCCCACCCTCCTAGCTCTACTTCCCTAATCGACCCTTTATCACCCGGGAACAATCGCTAAGCCTGAGCTGCCCACATGGAGGCTTCGCTGCTGCTTTACTTTACAGGCCCTTCCGCGGTTTTATGATTGGTTGCTGTGGTTGGAATGTTTATAGATAATAAACAACTAATCCATTTCTTGCCTAATGAATTGCCCCACCCGCGTACCAGTTTAACACCCGTAACTAGCTCCAGGATCAATCTGCGCCAGCGACCGAGGGGATGAGGGGGGCGAAACCACCCAGCCTCACTGCCGCGTAAAATCAAAGCCGAAGAACTCTAGGTCAGCAGACACCCATTTCCCATTTTCCAGTTCCTCTCCTCCGCGACCCCCCCACCCTCAGCTAGGGCTCGGCGCCCACCTGCTCCTCTGCCCACGGTCGAAGGAGTGAATTTCAAAAGTGCTTTTCTTGGCTTCTAAAAATGTGAGAGGGCGATCCGCGAGCTTGGGCGCGCTGCCTGCGAGACTGGCGCGCCCGCAGGAACCGGCACTCAGGTGACGGGCTGAAACTGGTGTCTGCAGCGACTGCTATTTTGGCCCAACCAGCCTCTTCAGGCTTCGGCGGTACACGCCCCGGGGGTAGTTACAGTCCTCCTGGCTCTGATGAGTCTCTGCCCGCGGAAGATCAAAAAGGCTGAGGTTGGCAAGGTCGTTCCTCCCGCACCCGACGGCTGAGAAGGAAGATAGGCAGGATAGGTAGTGGGGAGGGCACAATCTAGTTAACACTTCGGAATCCTGTCTGAAATAAAGGAAAATGCATGTTCAGACTCCCAAGAGACCCGGAAAACGCGGAGGATCTGCCAAAAGCATTCCAAGAAGAGAAGAAACCAACGCCAGGGAGAGATTCTTTTATACACATTATGGCAGCTGCACATGGCTTCCGTCAGTAACTGGGGCCAGGGGGTGTGAGGACGGTGACTGGGAGCCAAGGAGAGGGCCACGGGAACCGAACACCGGAGTCCCTATGGTGTTGCGCTGTGGGAGTCCAATGTCTAGTCCTGGAGCCTCCGAGAGCGCGCTGGTGGTCCTTTGGGACCTTCCCTTTCGGTAAGGACCCAGAGGAGGGAAGTCGAATAGGAATGGAAACCCGAAAATCGCAGATAGGTTCGCTTACTAGAGCTGTTTCTAAAACCCACTTAACAGCCAGCTGAGCTTTCAATGGAGAGACTTCCTTTACTTACACAGTAGTTTGAAAGTTCTGCAGTTTTGTGTTTATAGATTTAATTTTAGAAAGCTAATGTGTATGCCACCTTCCAACTGAGCCCCCTGTTCCAGGATATCTTCTTTCCAAGATCCCAGAGAAGGACCCTCAGAAGCACTCTCCGCGGCAACGTCTCCATCTTATTTACCTGTGATTTTACTTCCCTTTATTGTAAAGAGTAGGCGAAGATGTCGTTGGGTCAGTATTTATTTTACCAGGTGGCCAATTCTTCCCAAAACTCTGGCAAAGAGCACTTTAACCCCTGTCTTTTCCTTCTTTCACTAATCTTGGCTGGGAAATTCCGTTTTTCACCGGGGTGGGTGGGTGGGGTGCAGTGGGGATGGTAGTGTTGCTTCTAATGTTCTGTCATTCAATTCACAAATATTTACTTGATGCCTACTGTTTTAGACACTGGGGACACAGTTTAAAGACACACATGCACACAACAGTTTAAAGACACACATGTGCGCATACACACACACACACACACACGCACACACACACACACACAGACCCTTTCCTAGAGCTTCCACTCTAGAAGGAGTCTCAGGTTAACATTAGGACTCACTTTGGGCTGGGAGCTGAGAGGATGTGATTTTTAACAGAAACGTAAGGAACAACGCCAACCATCTGGTCAAAACTTTTCTCTGTGTCACCTAAGAAGTATCTTCATTATGTGTAGTTTAAGTCATAGCCTTTCCACAATGTAATTGATGTGCTTAATAGCAGATCGCACTCTCCACACCTTTGTGCTCACAGAGGCTATTTTCATTGCTGGGGTGGGGGGTAAGATGAAGGGTACTCCAGGCCATTCTCAACTGGTGTTGGTCATTGTTCAACCTATGAAGTCAACAATTTCAGATTTTTAGTGTCCTGAAAAGAATCTTGGCCCCCACATCTTCAGTAACACAATGCCGACTTCAAGACAAAAAGCAGGTTCTGTCCCTCACTGAGAGAGGGATTTTTCTCACTCCATCAGCACTGAGCTTGGATCTTTTACTTACCTGAGTTCTCATTCTCCTCCTCCTCTCTAGGGGAGTAGGAGTTGCCTGGGAAAGAATTAGCAGCTCCTGAATGGCAGGTTTCTCCATGCATTGACTGATTTTGCTGGAAAGTTTTTCCATTTCTCTTTCTCCACTGAAAGTCTCCTCCTCAGTGAGAAGGGAAGCTGCCCATTGAACACTGGGGCAAGGAAGCTCTCTGGGCCTTCTTAACTACACGGGCCACTCTTGCTGAGCACAAAGATACAGATTTAACTACCCCTTAACAAAGAAGAGAATTAAAAATGACCCACCAAAGAAAACCAGAATAAAAACAAAGGCAAAGCGGCCACCGCGAGCTGTTTGATTATTTTCTCTGACTTTGCTCTTTGATTGGAACCTGCCTCATCAGAAATAAAAATAAATAAGAACACAAAACGTTGATTGGTTCTTCATCAGTGAATGTGTCCATGGCTGATACAGAGAGAAAAGAAAATAAACCTGATTGCTTAATGAAAAGAAGAAAAAAGTAATTTGTATAAATAGAGCTTTAGAAAAAGGAACTGAAGAACCGCGCAGGAAAAGGCTGCCTGGACCAGCGGGACATTCGCTGACGCGAGGGATCTGGGGATTCTGGAGTGAGTCTTTGCGGACCCCGCGGCAGCCCTTAGAGAAACTGAGCCACAGATCAAACAGCAGGGAGCTGGCCTTAATTTTATTTGATCATCAAAGGATCGGATAACTCAGCAAGGCGTCGATGTCTGCATCTTAGGAAGCACTGAAAACTTTAGAAAGGTGTTTGCACTTCGGAGTGGCTTCTTCTGCACGTGATGCACAAAAGAAAAGCCTCTTACCCGCAGGAAAGTACGGCCGTTCCTGTGTCTTGACCGTGCCAGATCCGGTAGACACAGTGTGAGCGCTGTTGACTGTCCAGCGACTTGCGGAGCTGAGAGCGTAGTGGTGGTCACTTCCCTGAGAGGTGGTGCCTACTGAGCTGGGGACCCAGAACGCTACTCTTCAGCCTCAAGTAGCATCCTGGAGGTCTCTCTGACAAGGCTGAGAGTGTTCAGGGATCATAGCCTGCAGAAAAGGGAGAAAATGCGTATGAAAGCACTTTGTCAACTGTAGAGGATTAGATGGCAAGATTACCATGCGCTTCTGAAAATTTCATATATAAATGCAGGGACAATTGGTAAGAAAATAGTAGGTAGAGTTCTGGTTTCGTTTCATTGTCTCTGTCCCCTGTCCTTTAGCTCCCACTGTCATCTGAAGTTGATGTTTACTGAAACTTTACTTGTAAAATCCAGTGTTTCTGCTTCCTTTTTCTTTTGTAAAGTTAAGCTGCTCATCAACTTGGCTTCAGAATTAACCAGGAATCACTCTCCATTCAGAAGCACAAAATTACCATTTGTACAGAGGTATGTTTAAAGGAAAATTCCTCTAGTGTAGGCCTGGAAATGTGGACTAATAATTCACACATAGCGAGTCACAGCTATGACTCCAGTTTACTCCTCACGTTAACATAATGTAAAAACTAGCCACAGTAGGCTTTTTTCTCATTTCATTTAAAAAATTGCAAAAGTTAAATAAGTGCTCTGCCCACATCTTGCTGCAGGGAGAATATAATTTGAGAAATTATGGCACATTTCACTTTAGCACCTTAGATGATCATTTATCAATAATTTTCTATGCAAAAATAGAGGCACTAAACATCAATGTGTATAACAAATTTTGTGCAGACCTTTGAAAACTTTCTTGCATGGATTTGGGGCAGATTATAATATTTTATAAAACAGACAACTCGGGATGAATATTTTAGAAATTATTATTGGTGTTGGTGACAACAGAAGGCTTTTAGAGTAAGATTCAGTTAAAATGAAAAGATAGTTGAAAGGATCAGAAAAATAAAATACTTATAACAGAGAAGAAAAATCTCTGTTGATCTGGAAGTAGAAGCTTGGCTGACCAAGGGAAGGGGTGGAGGAGAGCCTTCCCCTTTACTAGGGATCAGCCCTCCACTCTCTTGGTGGCAACCCTCAACTGTCAGAGCCTGGGTTTCCTATCACTGCCCTCTACTGCTCAGGGTTGCATTCCTTGTCTTCACCCCTCCACTGCCCTGAGCTTCAGAGTACTTTACAGTTCCCTAAAGTGACAACCTAGGGAGCATTTTTTTTTATCCCCTGACCCACCAAAACTTACTAGATTTTCTCCAGGCCTCTCGAGGTCCCAAGAGCTAATAGATAAACTTATTCGTATGGAGGTGCTAATGGATGGTTTAATGTGTTCTCTGGTCCACTCTGGTATAGCTGCCCTAAAACTAATGTTTTCAATGCCTTTAAAAAGATGGGACTAGAAGTAGAAATTGTAGGCAGCATTGTTTACAAGGGGAAATACTCAGGGGGAGGTTGCTTGTAAGGGACCTTTTCACTGCAATAATATCTTATTTACCTATGGTGAACTGGCCAGGCCATCTCTAGTAATGAGTGAATTCACTTATCCTCTAAATTAGTAGTGAAATCTTTTCTTCAAATGGAATGTTACCTGGAAGTCTAATATATGAAATCAATTCAAAATGACTACCTTGGTTGAAAGGAGACTGATGGACCTATTACTTTGAAAACTAGGATAATATTAATAGCAGCCAATCACTCACATCTTTTTCACTTCTTCCCCGGGGCTCCTGGGAATACAGTTTTAACATTATTATCTTTCATGGGGTCAGCATGGAAGATATAAACATCATTTATAAAAATAAGAAACAATTAATCGGAGGCAGAAGGAAATCGTATAATTAGAAGCATTTTCAGCGGCCATGATGAGAATAACTATATATGTATAAAATATGTGTACAATTAATAGATCCCATAGTCACAGATTCATAAATATGTTTATAAACAATGATTACTGGGAAGCATTCACTTTTATATCTTCTTTAAACCAAGTGTCTAGTCACCATCTGTGTTGTCACCATCTGTGTTGTCACCATCTGTGTTGAGGAATGTACACTAGAAAAATCACAATTCAAAGTCTGGGAAGAGAGCCACAGGAATGAAATGCAGAGAACATTGTGGAGATATATTTTCTGTTATCCCCATTCGAAATAGATCAGGCTGCACTGATAACAGCTGCAAAAACAATTGGGGACCTTATTCATAAAATCAAAGGTAAACTGCCAGATGGCAACCAACCAGAGGACCTGAGGATGAAGAGGATTGCAAAATGCTGGTGACATAGAGAACAAACCCTTTGGAGAATAAACATGTCTGTATCTTTGTTAAAATGTAGAAATCAGAATTTTTCCCAAACTTGCAAGTAATAGAGAATAAAATAAAAACAACAAGTGTTTGTTAACTAGAAAGTTTGCCTATGGAAAAAAACAATTTTCTTAGTTGAAAATGTGACGGGCTGTTCAGGCTTCTCTGTCATTCTTCTTGTCTCTCTTCATAATCTCTATGTAATGCAGAAACAGCCAGTAAAAGAAGAGAATCTCTGCGTCTTTAATTACTTCCTGTAAGTTTGACAAGTACTACCACAGTCTCATTGGCTATGCTACGTCTAAATAAGCCACTCTTTCAAAGACAGCATAATTATTTGCATACACTTGCTTCCCTAGCTATATATCATGCCTATCAAAACTAAGTGCTTCCAACCTACCTTAACAGTGTCTTAGCATCTATCTCACTTGTTACTAAATTCTGTGTTGGTAAATATTCAAACCATTTATGATAATATATACTCATAATCTGAACTAAAACCCAGAACAGAATTTATTAAAATTGAGGACAAAAATAAACTCAATCTTTATGACAAATCAGAATTATTGATTCCTACTTAATCTCACTCACACCTGAATATTTTGTAACATAAATTTTATATTTATGAGACTTTTAGGTGAGTAAGCTTGTGAGTGAGCTTGTGAAAATGTGTGTGTGTTTAGCTGGGAAGGAAATAGTCATCAAGAAGAATCAAGTAAAATGGAACATTTTTTACTATTTTGGTGATTTAATAGCTACTAAAACTGTAAGCCTAAAATACTGATATTTTCCATGTAGTTCTGATAAAAAATATTTTCAAGTTTTTAAAAGCATCAGTGCTGGTATAGATAAAGATAGCCTACATTAATTTTGAAAAACTAGGCCAAGTATGGTGGCTTATACCTGTAATCCCAGCACTGTGAGAGGTCCAGGTAGGAGTATTGATTGAGGCCAGGCATTCAAGACCAGCAAGGGCAACATAGTGAGGTCCCATCTCACTGTGTATGTAAATACATACCTACATACATACTAAAATTGTATTTATTGGTTCAAGATACATTTTTCTAAGAAAAATTGTGTCTTTGTAGATGATATTTAAGCCTTGGGCATTGATTTAAATACAAGATTAATAAAAAAGAAATAATTCCAATTCAAGGTACGTGTGTGGGATATACATTGAGGTTCTATTTTGTGAAATCAAGGGAGTATCTGGCACATGCCCAGTTAGTCTGATGCATTAAAAGCAGCCAATTTGATAGTTAAAGGCTCTTTTAACTAATGGGTTTTGAGGCATTCTAGCTTATGTGGTTTGGCTCTCTGTTGGTCAAATAAACCATTTGATTCCAAATATCTATTATATTCTGTATGATACTTTAAATTAGTAATGCCAGGTACAATGTTTAACTATGAATGAAGCTGACTTTGCTTCCGACACTTGACTTAGGCATTATTTTATTTCTTTATATAAAACAGCATTTTGGGGTTTATCATTTCACAGATTGATACATATGTTTAAGATAAGAAGAAACTGTAGGGTATTTAGGAAGCAGCAACAAGGTGGGTGGGCTGTCATGTCATTTCTAATAGGTGCAATGTGAAATGCAGATAGACGTAATTATGAAAAAAAGTTTCAATGCAAACACACCTTTAGTGAACTTGGAATGCTGCAGGGATGGGAGAGTTCTAAAATGAAACAAAATCATCCATTACAAATCAGCAATTTTGCTAATCTTTGTATCAGCGTATGTATCAGAACCAAAGGAAACATGGCAATGTGTGCTTGTATCTGGAACATATTAAACTATCGCAGTAAAACAATGCACATCTGCATATGTGATTAGTCATGTTTCAGTTTCCTCTTAAGGACTGTGTATGGGGAGGAAGTGTTTGAAAAAAACCGACTGCTTACTTTATTATCTTTCTTAATTGAGGAGAAGGGGGTAGAGAGTCAATCTTACCGTGAAATAGTCTATCCTAGACTTGAAAAGAAGAATTGCACAATCAATCAATGAATATTTATTTGACAGACATTAATATAAAGAAGCCAAGGCACATAGACTCCATAAATAGGAGGATAACTTGTATGTATATAAAATGTTAAATATTTGTAGAAAAAATAAATAGATACATATTTGCTTGGTACAAAGTGCTAAACATATGAAAAGACAGTAACTTTCATTTGCTTCTAATGAATTATCCCTGGAAAGATCCCTGGAAAGATCCCTGATAATATTGTTTGCTTCCAGGAGGGAACCTTGCTGGCTGAAGGACAAGGTTGTGGGGAAGACAGTTAAACACTTTTGTACACCTTGAAATCTAAACACTGAGAATGTATTACACAACTATTATAAAACTACCAAAATAAAATAATTAAGCACATGGTTGGCTTCCAAAATAATCGTTCAAATGGACACCAAGATACCTTGGAAATTTGCGCTGGCCTTAATGAAGAAACAGTAGTCTGGACTGAATATTAAAAGATGGATAAGGCTGGGTGCGATGGCTCACACCTGTAATTCCAGTACTTTGGGAGGCTGAGGCAGGAAGATTCCTCAAGCCCAGGAGTTTGAGAACAGCCTGGGCAACAGATCATACCACTGCACTCCAGCCAGGGAGATACCTTGTCTCAAAATAATAATAATAATAAAAGAAAGAAAAGATGAAGAATATTTGTATACACTGATAGTAGCCGGAAGCATTCTAGTCAGGGCAACTGACATGAAGCAAAAGTATCAAGTAGGAAAATAAGACATGTGTGGTTTCAATAAGTAGAAGGGACTGGGTGTAAGTAATTTTGGGGGTATGGCTGGAGAGATTAAGGTACAGATTATGAAGGGGGCCTCGAATGTCAGGATAAGGAGCTTAGACTTTAAATAATACAGGCAGTGAGAAACTTTTGAGATTTTTGAACAGGAGGGAATTAGTCTCCTATTAATACTCAGTGTGAATTGGAGTGGGAGAGGTTGGAGTCTAATACAATAGTCTAAGCAAGCAGGCTGGGCGTTAGGTGGTGGGGTTAGTTTGTAAAGGTTGGAGGGATGAACTGAGACAAAGTGATAGGAGGGGTGAGGAGAACCAGTATGCCGGAGGGTCCGTAAAGATAGGGTCAACATCAGCGTCAGATTTTTAAGGGTCAAAAGGAGTAGAAACTGAGAATACGTTATTTTATTTATCGATTTGTAAGTAACTGTGTTGAGAAAAATAATATAGCATATGTTTTTGGTGAATGTACATTTCCTTGAGAGTGGAGGGGGTAGAAACCAGATTTTCAGGAGTTATAGTGGAGGTGATGAGAAACAACAACAAAAAAGTAGCATTGTTAAGATTATATAATCCAGGCCAGGCGCGGTGGCTCATGCCTGTAATCCCAGCACTTTGGGAGGCTAAGGGGGGGCGGATCAGTTGAGGTCAGGAGTTCGAGACCAGCCTGGCCAACATGATGAAACCCCATTTCTATGAAAAAAAAAAAAATACAAAGATTAGCTGGGTGTGCTGGCGGGCGCCTGTAATTCCAGCTACTCAGGAGGCTGAGGCAGGAGAATCGCTTGAACCCAGAAGGCAGAGGTTGCAGTGAGCCCAGATCTCGTGCTGCTGCACTCTGGCCTGGGCGACAGAGCGAGACTCCATTTCAAAAAAAAAAAAAAAAAAAGATTAAATAATCCAGTATAATCAATACTTTTTGAATGTCTAACATGTTCTACAAACTGCATTAGGCACTTGTATAAACTGGAACAAGACAGACTTAATCCTTGTTTTTATGGAGTTGATGTTATGAGAAGACAGACATTAAATAAGTAATTAATAATGAGTGGATTACGTTCCATCATATGAGAAGAAAAATAGGTGCTCGTGAAGTTTATAGCAATGAAAAGAAGGATAGAAATGGAAAAATAGTTGTAGGAATGCGATGGGGACACATGAAATAATTTTTTTCCCAATTAGAGACAAGTCTTTGAAGGCATATTGGAAGGAGTTTATGGCAAAGACAAGAACAAATAATTAATGATGCAAACTCCTTGGGGAGGTGGGAGGAGATGAAATTAAGCACAGGTGCAGAGGCTTACATGTGGAAAAGAAGACACTGATTTTTTTTTTGAGTCAGAAAGGAAGAAAAGAAAACGACAGTATAAAGGTAATGCTGTTCAGAGTTTGAAAGAAGGAAAGCTGAGAATATTCAAGTCGGGGTGCTTTACCTTGAGTGTAAAGTTGAGGCTTGAGGAATATGGGTTTGGCATAGCCAGTGGGGGTGTATGCTGAAACTGATTGGCTTCTTTCTGTTTCAGGGTTATAGACTGCACCTTCAATGCCAGGTCAACTCAAGGCAGCGGTGTGGCAAACGCATGGGGTATGGTTACATAGAGCCTGAAGTGCTGAAATAGAACTTGCTACATATCAACAAAAATCCATCACTGCTAATTTGAAAACTCTCATAATGCAAGGCCTAAACAGAAATCTTTAAAACCAGTAGGATTATGTAAAAAGCATTTTATTATTTTTGCATACTATATGAAAATAAGATATATTCTTTACTTGTATAT
Source organism: Pan paniscus (assembly GCF_029289425.2). Classification (NCBI taxonomy): domain Eukaryota; kingdom Metazoa; phylum Chordata; class Mammalia; order Primates; family Hominidae; genus Pan; species Pan paniscus. Next base: position 171,964,098 of record NC_073252.2, on the reverse strand, counting down.
ATAATGATCTCGCATAGTAAGTAGCCCCTATGTGGTAAAAGACAATAATTTTAAGAAGGATCAATTGAAACAGTAGAGATTTTCAGCTAGTTTGGGAGTCTCCCTGAAACTGTGTGAAATAATCATCAGATTGGGGTGGCCATGGACCTTCTGATTAAAAGATACGGTTGAGAGTTCATTCCGTGGCTTTGGTCCAAGATGTTTTGGAAAGATAAGAACTGACGGGATTGAGTCCACAGGTTTCTTTTCCCAATGCTGCTTTCAGATGAAAAGCAACTGGAAATGGGAACAAGCCTCTTTGTGACTGATATTCCTCCGTGGTAGACAAGATTGATGCATCTGGAAGGCCAGCACTAATGTCTGCTCTGGGGTGGCCACAGAGGGAAAAGGAAGAACAAGGTGCCAACTCTGGGGTGTCTGATGACCGTGGGGCCTCATTCACAGCTACTCTCTCCTGACCAGGGGGAGCCCGCCTTCCTCTTTACTTCAGCTAAATGAGAAAGCCTACCTCTCAGCAGGCCTGGGAGGATGAAGGATAAGAATCCAAAGTTGTGTAGATGATAATCAGGATTTATCCTGGTACATTTAATGCATTTAATAGCTTGGGGAGTGTAATCTGAAGTTGAGTATTCAGAAAAAGAATAACTTCTGGCTGGAGACTGAGCAGGATTAAATCAAGCCGTTAGCTAGAAACACAGTGTTGATAGGGCCGTTGTAATTCAGGAATAGATATTTTAATGAGAAAAGCTGCATATTATGTTGCATACACTCCCTGCAGACATATCTTTGTCGTTTAGTTGGATATGCATTTCTATTTTCTTAAACAGCATTGCCTATCATTTTAGATCATGTGATAAATTGCAGTTAAATATAAAGAGTTATTGCAATTTAAAAATAAATATAATTCTGTTATTGCCACATTTTGCGGGGCATTAGAAGTCAGTCTGTCCTCATTATTTTTTTTTTTAATTAAATCTGTTTGTCAGATAACCTAACCCTTTAAAGCCATATATCCTATTTTAATTACATAAATTCTGGTTGTGATCATTGTATAGAATTAAAATCTCATGTAAAATATGGGAAGAAGGGAGGCAAAAGGAGGTCATATAGTGTTACCTGATAAAAGGAGACAGTAATATTTAAAATGAGGTAAGTGTTGCACCGATTTATGATGTATTTTATCTGTAGGAGAAACCATAGTTTATCGTGGTGTCATTCAGCTTGAATCGTCAGCTGTATATCTTTGACTTTTTGAATGTAACTGTTGAAAGGAAAAGACTTTCAGAGATGTGAGCTATGAGATAGATCAAAAGCTTAAAGCAATTTTGCTTTGCTAGTTCAAATATATTTTTATTGAAACATATTTTGTTGTCATGCATGCATAAATATTATATAGTATCAGTCAAAAAGAGTGAGTGTGCAAGAGTTTCTGGGTGTTTTTAACAGAAAAATAAGAATTTAAAGATCCCTAAAACTTCTGTAATCTTAAACTTTGCTTCACTTAGTGTTCTTCTTTTAACATCTAATTTTATAGTAGTCCTTCTTTTCCATATGTAATTTCTATTGTAGAAAATAAAAAGAAATTAATGATATTAGACTTACAGACTAAATTTAGCAGTAAATTTAAAGGACATAAATCCTTATGAGATAATAGGAAACACTAATTAGAATGTCTTAGGAAGCTGAGTATAGTTCCATATCCTGTATGAGCCATATGCTTAAACTGTATGGTTAGTTTTGTGTTTTAGCTTATTTTTTTCTGTCATTATATACTTTTTGTTGTTTTCAATTGGTAGCACAGTAAATAGTCATAAAATAATTAAAACTAGTCAATCAATGCTTTGATAAAAATTTGTTAATTTGAGTTCAGTTTATTTTCTTTCTTCAACTAGAGATTTTCTCACTGTATTAACATTGCCTCCTCTTTAAGTATTTTTAGAAACCAAAGAAAATATTTTTCTTCAATTTTTGTAATTATTGGAATTATTTTATAATGTATAACGTTTCCTTTTTCAGGAGTTGGTTTTAGTTTAGAATTGAATGATAAAAATAAGCTATTAAAAAGAGTTATTAAAGTTATTAGAAATAGAGTTGAACAACTATACTACAGTCTGAAGACAGGAAGGAATTTTAAATTCTTTAAATAGTCTGCAGAAATCAATCCCAAAGGATTTAAATTATTTAATTCAAAAATAGTAGAAAAGGTAGGTGAGACCAAGAGGAGAGAATCTACTGCTGTTTCTACACTCAATTCTATTTCAAAATAGATTTCAAAAGTTATTCTCTCTTTTGGCTTTTAAAGACCACAGCTAGCAAAGTAATCAGAGGTTAATTTGATCTACTGTGTCCCCTTTACAATCTCTTTCGGAAGAATAAATGCTTAGAATGTGTTCTTGCTCGTGTCATCTTTGGTATCCTCAACAGCGTTAATGAATTGAGATTTTAGAAGGGGAAGAAAAATAATTAGTGCTCATAAATTAAATGTACTGATCTCTGTCTCCAAAAAGTATGGACATTTGATAAAATACAGATTCTTTACTGCTGCATTCTCACCTCTCTGTAAAGTGAAGGAAGAACTCAGGTTTTCTGAAAAGGATTCAAAAATGATAAAGCAGCCTAGTGTTTTGAGCTGGTGTAGCAATTTATACAAGGAACTTGGAGGCTCACATAATTCTTAGTATTATTTAGAGAACAGCAGCTTGAAGGGTTCTGATGCCTTGTATATCTTACCCAGGCTTTATTACAATGTTTACGAAAGGACTCACTTCATAACTCACATCCTTTCTTAAAGCAGTGACCATAAAGCAGCAAACATATGACAGATGTGTGTGTGTGTGTCTTTTCTGCCTTGTTTAGGCTTTATAAAAAATTTTTTTTTTTTTAAAGAAAATAATTAGTGGAGGATTGTTTCACGTTAACATACGTTCTTTTGTTCATAGTATTTTTTTTAAGCTTGCCTAAATACTGTATTTTCATTAGGTCCATCAGAGGAAATATTATGTAAGTTTCTGTATTTAATTTAGGTCACTCCATGCTAAGTTCACATTTACTGCAGCTTATGGTAATAAAATACCTTTAAACATCATTTTCACCATATTTTATACTTTGCTGTTTCAAAGACCTTTTTTTTCCAAAGTTTCTTTGCCTTGATCCACCCTCCCACCCACTTTTTTGTATTTTAGCAAGATGGGCATCTTATTGAATAGAGGTTTTAAAAATAAAAAATCTTCTTATACAAACTTGAAAAAAATGAGTTCCAGAATTTTTTATATTTAAAAATAAAATAATTATAATTTATTTAAGTACCTAGCATATGTATTGAATGTAAACAATCTAGGAGTATGGAGTAAGTACTAAAAATATGCTAAGTATTATACTTTGTAAACAAAAAATGTCCATCTATTGAGAAAATTAATTTATTAATCATGATATTTCTTAAAGATCCATTATGTGACAAACATTGCATTAAATAATTTAATTGTACAACCTAAACAACACTATCAACTATTTTGATTTCTTGTTTTTGAGAAATGAATAGAATATACCACATATAATAAAATTGTGCTAATTAATATTCCACTTATTTATCCAATGATTGATTTAAGTGGCAATTAGTAACTATTTGCACCAGTTAACACTATTAGTGGAATTAGTAACAATTCAGAGCAAAATGAGTTTATTAAAATGATTAAAATAGTTTAAGAAAATTTATTTTGTAAGAATGTTTGAGTCCCTAGAGCAACGAAAGGAACAGGAATAAAAAATGAGAGGTTTCTACACTGTGTTTTTACTGTTGTAATAGACAACATAGTCTTTGCCTGGAAAAGCTTTTCTGTTAGTTTTATTGGTTATGTGTTAAGTTCTGATATGAACTATAATATTTCATTATAGTATAATTATAATATGTTATCTATATTTCAATGTTTTGATACAACTAGATTATTCTTCACACAGTAAAATTTAACATAACCTATATTTCAGAATCATAAGCAAATGATCATTTCTTAAAACATGATGCAATTTGATTTTGGACAATTCAGTTGGTGCTTTTAGATCTGCCCTTTTCTTTGCCAACACAGTTTCCTCCTTTCTTTTTGTTTTCTCCGTTTTTTCTAGGAAAAATTTTTGTATCAGTTTTATCATTGTGGCTTCATTTATAAGCATTTGCTTTTTAGAGACATTTAAAAATGTTCTCTCAGTAAGTCCTTTTCAGATATTACATAAAGTGTCAATTTATATTCTGTTTCTGGAACTGCTTTGCGGTTTAGAGGGGAGTTTTTCTAAATTTTCCCTCACAAGTTCAGTAAGTGTCTTCCAATTAACTTACCCCTCCAGCCTTTTGATAAAACTCTTTAGTACAAGAGAATAACACTTCCTTTTAAATAGTAAATTTTGTAAATAAAAATAATAGGGTGATTACAGTGATTTTAATGATCACATTAATATATTTCATTACTAGTTTATAATCTTCTGTTGGGGTATTTTTAAAGAAATTTCAATTGCAGTTATTTAAGAGACATATAACTTAGCTATGACATATGCACTGATACTACAATAACTCAGATAGACTTATTTCTGAGTGTTAATTAGCTTTAAAAAATTACATTAGCAAAGTGATTTTCATTTTATGTTAATGGATGCTTTGTGAATAACCAGAAGAAAAAAAATTATAAAATAATATTACAAAACTGAACCAAAATGATGCCTCTTCAAAAATGTTTTAAAATCTCTTTGATTCTGAAGAATATCTTCTAATACTCCTATTTAATAGTTTTAAAGCTCGTAGTTATTATATTTTAAAATAAATAAGAAGAAAGGAAACATTCCCATCTTTATCTACCTTTATCTCTCATCTATCAACGTCTATCTATCCATCCATCCATCACCTACTTTGCCTTCATATTAGCAATTGAATACCATCAATCATTTGCTAATATGAAAAAAAAATTTAAGACTTCCAAATGTCCTGAAAAGCTGACTGTTATTTGCATTTTACTTTAGTAGAGCTATATTTAAGAGAAACATCACTATGCCCTCATAATTCAAAAACCACTTAAAAAAAGCAAAAATGAATATTTTATATCATATTAAAATTGCTTTTTAGTAATCAGTACAAAGATATTTGAGATAATTAAGCATGGTTAAAATTAAATTATTGTGAAGTTTGTAATTAGTACCTGCTGTCAAAATAAAATTTCAGGTTTAAATGGCACAAAAGGAAAAGCTACCCGAACCTAACCAATTGATTGATTATTATGGAACATATTGTCTTTTCCTAGAAGCCAAATGCTATCATATTGAGTGTGTTATTTTATTATATATTTATCTAATCATTAAACAGATGCTTTATAAAGAATGACATTTTATGAATTGAAATAAATCATTGATAAAGGCAGAAGACATTGTCAATTTTCAGTCTCATAGTGAGAACAGTTGCAAAAATGTATTATCCGTTTGAATTTTGATCATATGCTTTTTTAATGCTGTGAAAAACCTAAAGCTTTCTGCTTGCTACATTGCTACAGTTCTTCTATCAGAAGACAGGACTGTGAAAATCTGCAATAGCCTTCAATGTGACTTGATAAATAGCAAGAGAGCTTAGTGGAAATGTTGAACTCCTTCATGATTAAAAAGCAAACCTTTAATGTAGTTTTTGTTTACCATGTCATAAGTGCAGCGTTGGAAGTTACTGCCAAAGAGTCATTGGAACAGGCATCAGTAAGGCAATGTCAGCCAGCCAATGCTTTGAAAATGATTCAGTTCCTCTAGCCTTATAACTAAAATAATATCCAGTGGCTCCAGCCCCAAGCCTGGTTAATGCATCTGTCCAGAACACGTAATTACTCGGTCATAACATTCCCCCGGCCACCAGCCAACAAACCAATCAGCATTTCTTCCTAACTCACCAGAATTTTTGCTGTGTCAAACTGTTTGATCTCTAGGTAGTAAAAATGCAAAAAATGAAAGACACTACACTGGAAGGTTTTAATTTAGAATAGTTTCTCATGGAAATTAAATTTAAAGAGAAATATGTTTTTGTTGTCATGACTGAAGTTGAGATTTTAATTTGTATCCTTTTTCATATAATGTAGTTTGTTTTTGCATCATAAGCTAATGTTTTCAGTCATTTTAGTGAGAAAATATTCTAAGAACAAAATAATACCGGATATATCTCCAGTTACTATTTGTTTCAAAAACATTAACAAATATAGTGGCAAAACATAGTTTTGTTTAACATAAATATGCTGTATGTGCGTATATTTACATACATGGATGCATATAGAATTCCTTATATTACTTTCTGAGGGGAATTAGGAAAGTATATATACTTATGTATATATGTATGTGTGTTTGTTTTATAGTCTAGGCTTTTACAAGCTCACTACATTTGAATAATTGTTAATAAGATCCTTGAAATGATTCTAGATTAAATCACAAGATTTTCATATGTTTTTCACAGACTCAACTAAAAATGTTTTGAAATGAATTTCAAAAATCATTTTTATGAAGTGAAAGTTCACTGAGTATATGAAATTTGAGCTTAGTTATAAAGAATAAATAGATTTAAGCCACCAGAGGAAATGAGAAAGAACACTCCATATAGAAAGAAAAGCATGTGAGAAGTGTAAGTGTGAAAGAAAATGACATGCTTAGGAAAGTATAAGAAAGTTGATCTTTCTGGAGTGTAAATGGCCCATGTGAGAGTAACGCAAGTTGAGGTTGCAGTGGTGGCATGGGTCAGGTTGTGAATCCCCTTAATATGCAGAATAGAAACATGGTTATTAGGCCTGATAATTTAAAGAAATGGTATGAGGGTGCTTCAGGGAGTTAACTTATGGACACATAAAAATCTTTTCTCTATTGTTATTTCCTCTTAACTTTACTTCATCTTGTATCAGGTTTAGTTGTCCATGTGCCCCTTGGATCATATTTCTGGCTTCATGTTTGGTATGAAGAGAAGTGTAGAAGTACTTCATTCCCACAAACAGTTGGTAATGTTTGTATAGCATCGATTCTTTATCTCAGGCACACACCAACCTGCAGGGGAACAGGACCTGGAATGAAGATAAAAGACAATGTCACAGAACAAATTTGTCTTCCAAATAGCTGGTTATTGAACACTTGCAAGGAGGACCACAGTAAATGTCCTTTTGAGCTCAAAAGGGGAGAATTCTGCATATCCATATACCTACCTACACACACATAATGTTTTCCACATACTTCCTCTCTTTACTGTGTTATCAAGCATGCTTGTGTGTGGACATTCACATTTATGGTTTCTGGACTGGTCTTGATGTCTCACTTCATTTCCTAGTGACAACATTGTTTGCATGTCAAAAACCTTGAAGCACTTACCAAGATACTGTAATAAATAACACATACGCCATCTCCAAGACATAATTGCTTTCTTGTTTTAGTGATTTTATATTTCATAATTTCAAAAGCAACTTGAGCTTCCACTAAAGTCAATATGGTTAGCTCCTAAAATGCAAAGTGTTTCTATGGAGTGAATGTGTGGTGTGCTGAGGCTGCTGCTGTTGCTGTAAATTTGCATTCTTATATTCACCTATAGACTTACAAATTGATCGGGTTTGAAAGAGAAATTTGTTTGAAAGATGGATATAACTCTTAAAGTGATAAATTTAAAAGCTACTTTATCTTAAAGGGAAGAAGACAGAGTGTTTGTGAATTATCATCATCTCTGCTATTAATAAACTGCACTGTGATTTCAGGGAATAGGCATCAAATACGGGACTTTTCATTTTGAGTTAATGGAACCCATGCTGTAAGGCAGCACTGTCCAGTAATAATAGAATGAAAACCACATACTTCATGTAATTAGTGGTTTAATAGCCGCATTAGAACAAACAAAATGCAACAGATAAATTAGAAGTTAATTTTAATAATATATCTTATTTAATCCAGTATGCTAATACTATTTCAATATTTAAGCAATGTAAAATATTAATAAGATATTTATATCTTAAAAAATTAAGTTCTCTAGAGCTGGGTACATTGGCTTATGCTTATAATCACAGTATCTTTGGGGGCTGAGGCGGGGGAAGCACTTGAGCGCAGGAGTTGGAGGCTGCAGTGAGCCATGATCGGCCACTGCACTCCAGCACAGGTAACACAGCGAGACACTGACTTAAAAAACAAAACAAAACAACAAAGTTCTTTCATTTCAGTGTGTATTTGATCTTTACAGCATTTCTCAATTTATACTAGCCTTATTTCAAGTGCTCAGTAGTCATGTGTGGCTAGTGGCTACCAGGTTAGACAGCAGAGTTCTGAAGCAAAAGCAGCTGAACTCAAGGTTATGGTCGTGCTAACTTGGAGGCACACTTGAAGCTGCATATACCTTGATGTTTTAGTCCTTGGTTAGCAACATTACAAAGACATTCCCTATAGGAGTCTTTTATCAGATACCGAATTCATTTAGATTTACCCAAATATGCATCAGGTTTCTTGCTCTCTATTTCTTCTTGGATTTCTGAGTTTTCCTCAGGGAAACATTTTCTTCAGTGTAAAACATACTTTAAGTTCAAGTCTGCTGGAGATGAATTTGCCCAGTTTTTGTTTGTCTGAAAATGTATTTTCATTTTTGGAGGGTATTCTTGTTAGGCATATACTGTAATTCTAATTTAGATTATTATTTTTAAAATGCTTTAAATATAGCTTTCTGGGTTTTTGGTTTTTTGTCTTTTGCTTTGTTTTTTTGTTTGCATTTTTAAATTGTTGTTGTTGTTTGCTCATATTGTTTCTGTTGAGAAGTCAGCTGTCCTTCTAATTGCTGCTCCATGGAAGGTATTTTGTTTTGTTTTGTTTTGTTTTTGAGATGGAGTCTCGCTCTGTTGCCCGGGCTGGAGAGCAGTGCTGCGATCTCTGCTCACTGAAACCTCCGCCTCCTGGGTTCGAGCAATTCTCCTGCCTCAGCCTCCTGGGTAGCTGGGATTACAGGCATGCGCCACCATGCCTGGCTACTTTTTCCTTTTTTTTTTTTTTTTTTTTTTTTGTGGAGATGGGATTTCATCATGTTGGCCAAGCTGGTCTCAAACTCCTGATCTCAGGTGATCTACCTGCCTCAGCCTCCCAAAGCGTTGGGATTACAGGCGTGAGCCACCGTGCCCATCCTGTTCTTTTTCTTTTAATTGCTTTTATGATTTTCTCTTTGGATTAGTTTTCAGCATGGGTTTCAACATTAGTATTATAATGATGTGAGTAGTTGCTGATTATTTTTTAGTTTTTCCTTTTTGTGCATTTATAGTTTTTTCAATTTTGGCTTCATTTATTTCATCAGTTTATGAACATTCCCAGTGATTTTGTCTTTAAATATAACTCCTGTTCATTCTCTTCCTTTTTTCTTCTGGAGCTTCTATCCATTGTTGTTAAACTTTTATACTATGCTATATCTCCAAATCATTCTTATTTTCTCTTCTGTATTTTCTGTCCTTTAGTCCCTTTATGCTTCATTTTGAAAATTTTCTTCTGATTTACATCCCAGTTCACAAATCTCTCTTCAACTGTATTTGATTTACTATAAAACTCATCCATTGAGCTTTTTAATTCTGGTTATTTCATTTTCTGTTCTGAAATTTTCATTTTTAAAAATAGATTTTAGTGCTCTACTTAAATTTGAAATATTGTCCCTGACCTTGAACATAGTAAATGTTAACTCCAAATTAGGTGTTCCTGTGAGTGTGTTTGTATTGTTTGTTTTTGCTGTTTTTCACTAGTGTTGCTTTTTTGTACCTGCTTTTAAAAAATATTCTCTGAACATTGTGTTTACACAATTGTTTTTAATAATATCCTGGAAAACAGGGTACTGTTGTAATTTCCAGAGAGGATTTGCTTTTCCCCCTACCAAGTAACTGGAAGCACGAGCCAAGTGGGATTATCTTAACTCAATTTCAGTATTGAGATGATTTTAAGCTCAATTACAGTTCCTATGAGTGCTGTACACCACCACCCCACTCTTATCTTTTCTTTCACCCTTTTCATCTGAAGGTTCATTCCTTCAGAGTTTCAACTCAAAATAAGGAGAATTCAACTGGGAACTCCCTTTGGCAGGCTCTGGACTGTTTCTGTTCTCTCAGTCAAAAGCACCATTCCCTCTCTCACCTTTTCTCTTTCAGATTAAGAGGACAGAACCCCACAAAACAGGGGAAAAGTGGCCACAGAGCTGGACTTACTTTTCTGATTATCTTTTATACTTCAGGATCCTGAACTAGTAACTTCATTAACACGTAAGCTTTACCATGCCTTAAAGTAAATATTTTATACATTTTGTCCAGCTTTTCTAATGTATTAGAGACCTGCTTCAGATGATCTAGTGTACCATTCTCCCTTTAATTCTTTTTAATTTCTAAAACTGCTGTTATTTTTGTTCATGTTATGATCAAATTCACTTCAGTGCAGTGGCAATTTATTTGCTGTTTGGTGAAGCCAGTCTAACAGACTAAAGTAGGATCTCTGTGAGCCAGGCATCATCTAAAAAATCTTCGTATTTTTCATCTGTTTCACACCTCTTTCCATTCAGATTTAACTAGAATATTTCTTTAAAGTTTTCCAATTATCTCATATTTTCTTTGAGATAAAGTAGCTATTTTTCAGTTATGTGATATACCCAAAGTAGCTCTGGTTTGCCTTCAGGGATCATGGCATCTCAGTAAAATGCATGTGAAACACTAACTTGCACAGACGCCCTAAAGATACTTTTGTCTAAATATTATTCAATATGAGCAGTTTTTAGCATCACTTTTGAAAACAATAATTGAGGAAGTTCTTTTCTTTATGTGTGTCATGTTTTCTAACTGTACTGTTATAGGTTGCTTCAGTTGTTTTTTTGTCTGTATTTGATTTTTTATTATTTCATTCATTCATATGACAGATAATAATATGGGATTTGAAAAGACTGAAAATCAGTTACGATAGTAGATTTCTTGGGGCCTAATGGAGATAGAAAAGTCCATCCATGAGAGCTTGAGACATTCAGATAAACTTGATATACCCCAGGCCCAGAAAATTTAGAAAAGAAAGAGGTATGATTTGATTAGTCTAGTAATTCTCAATCCTGTTTCCCTCAGCTCAGAGCTCCCTAAGCTAGTGTGTGCATCAGTGAGCTGAGTCATTACCCCAGCCCCATGCACTTGCCTTGCTCTCTGGCCGGAGGTGTCCCTGTTCCTATAGATGAATGGGCCTACTGTGGCAATTTCTCCATACTTCCTTGTGTTTTTCATAGAAATGTTCCTAAATCATTAACTTACTCTCCTCAATGAACACCTCTTTTTCTGGTCGTGTGGCTTCCCTGCTGCTGAGAAGTTAGCAGGATACTAGGGAATCTGATGGTCACCCTTGTATATAGAACCTATAATTGTTAATGGTTGTGGGGCAAATTTTGAATAGTGTGAGTGCTGGTAGATAAGTTTTATTCTCTCCTCTACCCTAAAAGGACCATACTTTCATAAACGTCCACCAGAGAGATCTTGTGCAAAAGGGCAGTCAACTTATCATGAAGCTGTATCCAGAACAACACACTCCCTTCTATCTCCCTCACATTTGCTTTCATGCCTGCATTCCTGGATTGTACTCCCCCAATAAAGTGTTAGCACATCTGCTTTGCCTTGGGCTCTGTTTCTAGAGAACATGGCTAAGATAGACTTTATCAGCAACATAATGAGTATTTATGACTGCGATATTGCTGAGTAGGCCCTTGGTAAACACACGTGCAATATTGACTAAAGACTTGCACTTCCCAGAAGGTATTTTGATAAGTATGATTAGCCAATTGAAGTTCAAAACGATAGTTAATAGCAAAGATTTAGTGAGAATTCACTGTCTGCCAGACATTGTGATAAGTGCCTTGCAAGTGTTCTCTTTTTAGTCTTCCCAGTAGTGCAGTTGGTTGGGATACTATTAATCCCATTTTTCTATATGGGGAAACTGAAACCGAGTGGTTAAATAACTCATCCAGGATCATGAGCTAGAGTCAGAACTGGGATCCAAATTGTACAATTCCAGAACTTATGTTCTTGACCACAAACTGTACTACCCGAACAAAGCTTGGTTTTTGTTTTATTTAGTTTTATTGGTCATACCGCTGTTTCTTACTGTGATACTAGAAAGGGCATCTGGGAAAGCCATGCTTTTCAGCATCTTCTACCTACCTGTCCTCTAACAAAGCTCCTTTTTAGAACACTTCTAGGATATTCATGCCCCCATCTAGCATTACTTTTCTCACAGTGTTGACAGTGTCAGCCTCATCCTTAAAGTTGAAGAAAGAGGAGTTTGCAGTTGTTTCTGTGAAGAACGCAGAAATATGAGAACTAAGTGTGAGAAATTCTTAAAAGTTTAGCAGTACCAAAATTTGAGTCATAAATGTCAAGAAATGACTACACATTGGCTCTGATTTAAGAAACTATAGAAATTTTTAAAAAATCCCATATGGAACAGCTGAGAAGATATCAAAAATGACAAATATTGTTACCAGAACTAATCAGTCAGACATCTGTTAGTTCAGATTAATTATAAAAATCAATAAACTGATGTTCTCCCAAGGGAAGAAAAATGTGAATGCAAGTGTATGGTTAAAAGCAATTCCTTTTTTGATATTTTCATTATTCTCAAAAAATAATGTATTATTTCATTAGTTTACCTAGCATGTCCCACCTGGCTTTTACCTCAAGTCAACTCATTGAAACAGATAAATACGTTAATGCTTTAAAAAGTATTTGCAAATTAAAACAATTAATTTGTTAGAAACAATGAAGGCAGTATAGTCATTTTGACTTGATTTTATCTTTTTTTATTACTTAGAAACATGATTTAAAATGATATTATAAATTGCTTCCAAATTGATATTTAAATCCCTAGTAGGAAATAGTCTCAGAATCCATTTGACCTGAAAGTGGTAGTCACTCATCTCAGTAGGAAAATCAGGCATTTTCATAATTAAACAACATTCAACAAGTATCTATCTTGAGCCTACTATTTTACTATTTAGGGGCTAGAAATATGGAAGTGAAAAAGGCATAAAATTCCTGCCTTCATGAAGCAAACATTCTTATAAGTACTCAAGATAAGGGCAGGTTTGCTTGAAGTCTTGTAAACTAGAGAGAATGTCATCTTCTGGAGTAATGGGCCAGCACTGAAGTCCCGAAGCTCCATGTTCCTCCCCAGTGACACAACCCATAGCAGGATGTAGCCCAGTGATAGAGGGACTTCTCTGCCATTTGCCACTGGGTTGGGTCAGGATTTAACATGAGTGCCCTTGCTTTCTGATGTCCGCAGCTCTCACTACACAGGTGCTGTCCTGTTGGTTGACGTGGCAGATGTTTCAGTCTCAATAGCCCAGATTGTGATGCTGTGACACCTTCACTAGCAGGGATGTGGTTGATAAATGCCAACAAAATTCAGTGGCCTGCTCACCAAATAAAGGTTCTTCTTATTTTGGGAGTGGATTCACACTGTTCAGTTTCTCTGAAAGTCAAGAAAAAACTGCTGTCTCATCAGTCCTGCAGGAAATAAAAGAAAAAAAAAAGACTCAGGATCTTATTAGACTCTGGGTATTGGAGAGAGCACGTGCCTCTCTTGAGCATTCTACTTAAGCTTTTGTATTGGCTGACCCACAGATTGCAGTCTTTGAATGGGACCCAACCAATAGGCTACTTTGAAAGCTGTGCAGCAAACTGAAGCATACTCTCTTTGTAGTCCAACAACTCAAATGTCCCCTTAAAGCTATACACATTGTGGTGACTGATGGCATTGCTGATTAGAGGTAGCCTCTGTCAGGAAGCTCTTGCTGCTTCAGACTTCTGGCCTCCTAGACATGGCTGCCTGATACTCTCCTTTTAAAAAGCAGCTCTTAGCTTTTATTGGGTGTTTGTTGACATTGAATGCCTGTCCGTCCCATGGAAGCCTTGTGCCCCTCTAGCCTGATATTCCTGTTTTGTGGTGGGTCAATTTGGATCCAGTGACTAGCACGCTGGGAAGTAAGCCTTGCTTACCAAATGAAAAGGATATATTTAAGAATTCAGCTGGACTGGCTCCAGTGGTATCTTGACTTTCTATAAAAAAGTGGCAGCTTTTTTTTTTTTTCCAGTACCTTTATCTCCTATTATACCACCTGAAACAAAGCTGCTGCCCCAATGGGACACTGGGTACACAGAGTTTTCTTGAATGTCTAAGACTGGGTTCACTGTTGGTTTGGCTGAGCTAAAACTTGATAGTACCCCTGGGCTGCTGTGTTTTCAATCTCAGCACAGCTAAGCAGTACCTACAGTGGACACAGCGAGTTTACTCAGTGAGCAGAATTCAAGGTCATTCTCCCAGCTCTGGTCAACACTCCCCTTGATGAATTTGTATTTTCACTAACACTTGGGCTATTGCTAGTGGCCTATTTGGTTGGTTTGCCACTTGGAAAACTACAGGTTGGCTGATTAAATACCCCTTTTTGGGGTCCCAAAATGTGGAAACAAATCCTGATCACACTGTTGGGTCACTGGTATAGATGGCGACAGTTAGAGACTGTTCTCTGATGATACTGACTGGATTCAAACTGCTGATAGAGCCTCCACCACCCAGTTGACTGCCAGAGCTCACTGGACCCATCAACAACCCAGACATGGCAACACATCCACCACCAGAGACTGGGCACAAAGTAAAGGACGATGTTTCTGATGCAGAAGCTACCACTGTGTATTAGTCTGCTAAACTCACCATAACAAAGTATCACAGACCAGGTGGCTTAAATAATAGAAATTTATTTTCTTACAGTTCTAAAGGCTGGAGGTCTAAGATCAAGATGTTGGCAGGGTTGGCTCCTTTGAGGCCTCTCACCTTGGCATGTAGATGGCTGTCTTCTCTCCATGTCTTCATATGGTGTTCCTCTGTGTTGTGTCTGAGTCAAAGTTTCCTCTTCCTATAAAGACACAGTCATATTGGGTTAAGGCTCAATAAAGCTATATATGTCTTGGTGATTGATAGTTTTGCTGATTAGAGATAGCCTCATCATGAGCCTAATGACCTCATTTTGACTTACTGCCCTCTTTAAAGATATTCTCTCCAAATATAGTCACATTCTGATGTACTGGCGGTTAAAACTTTCAACATAGGAATTTCGGGGGGCAGGGCACGATTCACCCCATAACACAGTTCACATAGATTTGTGACTCCTGACAAAAGGAACTTGTGTTGCACATTGGCTCGTGGAACCTATGACCTGTTGAGTGGGGCTCTCAGGGTTGCCTCACTGCTGCTGACTCTTTCAGTTTACAGAGTTGCTTGCTGCTGCAGTCTGATCAGGCAACCCTGGGTGACATTAATGGGAGTCTTGAAACCAGTCTGTGCCAGGTTTTCAGTTTTCTAGACCACTTGCAATCTCACCATGATGAGCTTTTATTGCAAAGCCATGAGTAGTGCACTAATAGTCAAGGAGTCATAGAACCTCCTGAGCTTCAAAGGCATCTGATATTGTTGACTGTTAGAATAACATCTTGTGAAATGGATGATAGTGTCCCTTGTGGGCTAAATTTGAAGACATAATGGGTCTCTGTTTTATAAAACTGTCTTTGTCTTTCTACCTACACTCTATGTTCTCTCTATATGTATTGTACTACATAGGTCTGGGTGTAAGTTGGAGATAATTGCAAAAAAGATGAAGTTACATCTGCTGAAATGAGACACACTGATTTTTATGACATTAGAGGAAGAGCAAGAGCCCTGGCTCTCAGGGAGGGAACATTCATGCCCCGCATCATATGAGGGAGAGAGAAACATTAGAAATCTCTACTTTCAGAATACTCCTGGCTTCTTTCTTAGAAATGAAAATGCCCTGGTACAGCTCTCCCAAAGAGCTTCAAGTTACTTAAATATAATGGATGGATCCACCATCCTCTCCCAGACCCCTCTGACTATGATTTTATCACCATTCCCCTTTAACTTTACTGAGAAATCTATTGAAAACTGCAGAGAATGGCCTCAGCTTCCGGGCTTTCCATGCAAAACACCTGTTAACACCTCTAGATGACTGCTTTTCCCATCCTCATTGTCAGGTGCCTTTGCTCAGTCAGTCAGCTGGGTTGATGCCTTGGGTGAAGTGGAGAAGTCAACAAAGAGCCTTTAGGTATGTCAGCTTTCACCTGACTTTGTAGGGAAGGCCATGATGGTTTAGGGGTTTTGTTTATTTGGTTGAGTCCTGGACTCTGGGTAGCATGGTTGAAGTTAAGACCACAGGTTGGCCTCATCCTGCTTCTTGGTGTTCTGTTGGTAGTAGCCTTATTAATGGCTGTATGAGACAAATTGAACAGATTTGGTCTTAGCCTGTGTCAGTACGATTCATCAGAGAGATGAATAGAGTGGCATTCTCATGAGGAAATTCAAGCTAAGCCTGACTCCATCCTTTTTTAAAAATTTAACTTTTATTTTATGTTCAGTGGTACATGTGCAGGTTTGTTATATAGCTAAACTTGTGTCATGGAGGTTTGTTATACAGATTATTTCATCACCCAGGTATTAAGCCTAGTACCGAATAATTATTTTTCCTGACCTTTCCCTCCTCCCAGCCTCCACTCTCCAAGAGGTCCCAGTGTATGTTATTCCCCTCTATGTGTCCAAGTGTTCTAATCATTTAGCTCCCACTTATAAGTGAGAACATGCAGTATTTGGTTTTCTGTTTCTGCATTCATTTGCAAAGGATAATAGCCTCCAGCTCCATCTATGCTTCTGCAAAGGACGTGATCTCATTCTTTTTTTGTGGCTGCACGGTAATCCATGGTGTATATGTACCATATTTTCTTTATCCAGTTTACCATTGATGGGCATTTAGGTTGATTCCATGTCTTTGCTATTGTGAATAGTGCTGCAGTGAGCATACATGTACATTTGTCTTTATGATAGAAAGATTTATATCCCTTTGGGTATATACCCAGTAATGGTATTGCTGGGTCGAATGGTATTTCTGTTCTTAGCTCTTTGAAGAATTGCCACACTGTTTTCCACAATGGGTGAACTAATTTACACTTCCATTAACAGTGTAGAAGTGTTCCTTTTTCTCTTGAACCTCACCAGCATCTTTTTTTTTTTTACTTTTTAATAACAATGATTCTTTTTTAAAATTTACATTACCTTATTAAAAAAATTAATACCTTTATATCAATAGGTTTTTTGGGGGAACAGGTGGTGTTCAATTATATGAATAAATTTTTTAGTGGTGATTTCTGAGATTTTGGTGCATGCATCAAAGCAGTGTGCACTGTATCCAATGTGTAGTCTTTTATCCCTCACCAACCCCCACCTCTTCCCCTGAATTCCCAAAGTCCAATGTATTATTCTCATGCCTTTGCATCCTCATAGCTTAGCTCCCACATGTGATTGAGAACATATGATGTTTGGTTTTCCATTCCTGAATTACTTCACTTAGAATAATAATCATTCTCCAATTCCATCCAGGTTGCTGTGAATTCCATTATTTCATTCCTTTTTATGGCTGAGTAGCATTCATATATATATATATATACCATGTACCATATACGCATTTTCTTTATCCACTCGTTGATTGATGGGCATTTGAGCTGGTTCCATATTTTTGCAGTGGCAAATTTTGCTGCTATCAACATGAGTGTGCAAGTATCTTTTTTGTATAATGACTTCTTTTTCTCTGAATAAATACCTAGTAGTGGGATTGCTGGATCAAACAGTAGCTCTACTTTTAGTTCTTTAAGGAATCTCCACACTGTTTTCCATAGTGGTTGTACTAGTTTACATTCCTACCAACACTGACTTTTTAATAACAACCATTTTGTCTGTGAGATAGTATCTCAGTATGGTTTTGATTTGCATTTCTCTAATAATCAGTGATGTTGAGCTTTTTTCACATTTTTGTTGGCCGCATGTATGTTTTCTTTTGAAAAGTGTCTGTTCAAGTCTTTTGCCCACTTTTAAATGGGGTTGTTTTTTTTCTTGTAAAGTGTTTAAGTTCCTTATAGATTCTGAATATTAGACCTTTGTCAGATGCATGGTTTGCAAAAATTTTCTCCCATTTTCTCCCACTGTAGGATGTCTGTTTCACTTTGTTGATAGTTCCTTTTGCTGTGCAGAAGGTCTTTGGTTCAAGTAGATCCCATTTGTCAATTTTTGCTTTTGTTGCAGTTGCTTTTATGTCTTCATCATTAAATCTTTGCCTGCTCCTATGTTCAGAATGGCATTGCCTCGGTTTTCTTCCAACGTTTTTATAGTTTTGGACCCCTCCTTTTAAAGAAGAAGTTGATATTATTGAGAAGCAATTCTCCATGTGTCTCTCATGTTTCTGGATATCATGTAAGCAAAACGCTGAGAGCTTTTTATTCTGGATTATCCTTTTAATGATGTTGGTATCACTAACTCCCTTGGAAGATAGAAATAGCATTGATCTGCAGAACAAAAAAATGACATGATTGCTTTCAATATAAAAATGATAATGGCTTCCTGTGGTGGAAAAGCCAGGCAGGCTAACTGTCTATCAGAAAGTATTTGGGTTCCCTGGGCTCAGATCTTCTCTCCTATAATGCAGCTCACACCTGGCCATCTTCTCATCACCCTGTGGGAATTCAGCCTTGGAAAAATAGTACAATCTGATACTCTGGTTACTGCTTGCTGTGAGCAGTAAAGTCTTATGTCTTCTGCTGGCATCCATAAAACCATTTCAGGTTAATTCATTAGCTTGCAATTAGGGTAAATTCTCAGACCCTCCACAGTTTTTGACATTACCTTCCCTCCCACCTGTTCACTCTTTTTTCTTAGTGTATATCATCATCTAATATATCATATGTTTGACTTATTTATTCTCTTTATTCTTTCTCTTCTCTGGAAGAGTGTTTCATCTCTTTTGTTCACTGCTGTAGCTCTACTGCCTAGAGCAAGAATGGGCCCATAATGGGCAGCTCATGCATATTTTTGAATAAATTAACTTGCTGTATTGCAACATTGATATCCATGCGGGTGGAAAGTAAGCAAATGGATTATGATCCAGCCTCCTGATAAATATTGTTGATAATATTCATGTGTGAACAGAGTGGAACATATACCTATAAACTGATATAGCTACAATTATGCACAGACATGTCTATGATACAGGAGCCCCTTTGTATTCTCTTCTAAATAATCTGTCTCTATAGCACTTGTCGTCTCCTTTTTATTAGTGTTTTGGAAGAAAGAGTTTGCTGACTATTTGAAAAGGTTAAACTTACCTGTGTTCATGTTATCATCACTGCCTGCTTCATTTTTTTCCCCCAGTATTATCTTACAACTCCTTTTTAGTATTTTTCCTGCATTCTACCAAATGGCCATTTGCCCCTTGTTTTAAAATCATCTACAATTTTATCATCCCTATTATTACCACAAACTTCTTTTTTACTGCTTGTGCTATTTGCCACTAAATTACTCAAAAGAGTGGTGTTTGCTAGATGCCATTCTTTCTCAATTTTTAATCTTTTGCTATCTGATTTCCTTGATCATTACCATAGAAATTTTTCTGGAATTGTCAATCATCATTGATTTGCTAAATCCAAAAGTTTCTTTTATGATTCCTTCTTCCTAAAATTGTTCATAGCTATCTCAATTACTATCTACCCCTTACTTATTAAAATTCATATCTCCCTTTCTATTATACAAGGTGATCTTGTGTTTATCTTCCTAAATTATGACTACCCTTTTTGCTCTTTCTCTTCTTATTTAGTACGCTAAATATAGGTAGCTATTCATTAACTCAACAAATATTTATTGAGTGCTTATAATAGTTTAGGTGCTTGGACTACATTCATGGACAGAATATTCTAAGATCCCAACCCTCATGAACTTATATGTTCGCAACAAGAGTTAGGAAATAGTAAATAAAATAAATAAGTTAAAATTACACGGTATATTAAAATTCAATTGAAAAAAGGAAAATGCAAGCAGGATAAGGGGCATTCTGAGTGAGGATGAAATGTGGGTGATTGGAAGCAGGCAGCAGGGAGCATGAATAAGAGTAGATCTCATTGAGAAGATAGTTCACCAAGGGCTTATCTTTTTTTCCTGTGTACCATGTTCCTTGGGGGAACTCATCAACTTTAAATTCTGCAACCAGTGCTTCTATGCTGGTGATTTTCAAATCTGTACCTCTAATACTATCTGTCCTCTGAGGTATAGTCTTATGTAAATGTTAACATTGTTCATTGATTTAACAAAATTTTGAGCACCTATTCTGTGCTAGGACTGCAAAGGTGATACAAAGATAAATAAATCAAAGCCCTCAAATTCAACCAACACATGTTGTAGCAGCATTATTTTAGCAGTGTCATTTTAGGACCTCCAGGAAGGGCATTGACAGACATATGGGAATACTACAAATGGTCACATAATACAGGCTTAGAGAGGAGTTGTGGAAATACTCCTGGAGAGTTAACACGAGTAAAGCAGGCTAAGAAGAGGTGTCCTAAAAGTATATCCAAAATGCCACAATTTAAAAATTCCATCTCATTTGGATCATGTCAATCCTTCCTTTGACCCTCATCTCCAACGCAATAGCACTTCATTCATACTTTCTTCTCATGAGAGAGACATCTTATACTGCAATGTATTATAGTTATCAGTGTACTTACTTCTCCCAATTGTGAGGGCAAGCCTGTGACTTACCCATGTTTGTGTCCACAGTGCTTGTACATAGTCACAGAGTTGAATATTATAAAGGAAAAGGCCAAGGAACTAAATGGAAAATGAAAAATTACTGAGTATTTTTTATTTGTTTTTATAAAGATAAGATGTGCTAGAAGGGAATGAATCTTATTTAAATATAGACAAGTATGTAAGTTCAATGTTAGGAATGCCAAGAAAAGATTTTGCAGTTTTCCCTTCTATCAGTTCAGCCTCCTCAGACATTCAATCATCGTATACCCCAGGAAATCACTCTTTTTGATGGACCCTTGACTATTCCAAGGGCCCGCCTCTATGACAACTACTTCTATGTGACCTGACAATAGTAAATTGCAGGTTAGGTTTCTCTAGGCCAGAATGATGTCTAGGGTAATTCGCATGGAAATGGCTGTGATTACATAGCACTGCTTCAACTAGAAATTTTGTTATGTAATAGTTTGTCATTATTCATACTTGCAGAACATGGAAATAATTCCATGCTGACTTTACAACAATTACAGTGACACATGTGACTCAGAGAAAAATCTTTATGCATGAAAAAATTACTTTAGAATGTATATTTTATTTGTATAAGGACGTGTGTAGAATGGCAACATTAAAAACAAACAACTAAAACTGTCGCCAGCCAGCAGCACTTACATATTGCCTCCACATAACTAGGGCATGTAACAGTGCTGTGGAGAAGTCATAAGTTGTAAAGAATTCACTCCTGAGACTTACCCATATCTTGGGCTGAAGGGTTATGGCTTAGGGCTGGCTGTGGCTTCAGAGTAGCAAAGAGCAGGGGTTTTTCTTACTTTAGAGCTGGAAACTCAGGACTCTGTATGTTTAAGTTGTAAGTTTTGATGAACTTAAGAGAGCAGGGAAAGAAGCATATAATGATTTCTGTGATCACCTTAGTTTTTAGAAATTCATGTCATCTAGCACCTTCAGTAATTTTTTTTTTATCTTGAAGCGATTAGGACTATTTTTACTTCCCTGGTGTTTGCTATCATGAAGTACCAATCATTATTGAGGTGTTCAAAAATCAGAAACACTGAAGCAAGTGAAGTTATCATGTACTAGAGAGTCAATGTAATGTTCAGGAGCTTTGTCTTTGAATTTAGATAGAGCTGCATTTGAATCCCTGGTATAATAGATTACATGCTAGCTGGGTACGTTGGACAAGATGCTTTACTTCTAAGCTTTAGTTTTCTCACCTGGGAAATGGGAGTATTAATACTACCAACTCCATGAGGTTGCTTTGAGTATTATATAAAATAATATTGTTTTCTTAAAAAGAATCCTTATCTTCTAGACATTATACAGTGAAACATTTATGGATGAAATATATGAAGGTGAAGATATACTTCAAAATAGTGCAGATAAGAGGAAATGGGTGAGGGTATAGAAATAACTAGATTGGCTATGAGCTTGTAATTGTAGAGGATGAATGATGCGAATGAGTTATACTTTTCAACTTTTGTATGTTTTTGAATATTTTGATAATTAAAAGTTAAAAAATATAAAAGATAAAAGAAGGAAAGCTCTTAGCACTGTGTTTGCCACACAGTTTGAATTCAACAGATTCATTATTGTAATGGTAACCTTTACAAAGTAATGGTTACCTACATGGGAGTGGTGAGATATATATTGATGTATATATGTCATTTTTAAAATCCAAGGTTCTAACTTTCATGGTTTTATCAGGATAATAACCACGTATGTCCCTGCTATTTATCAATTGTTTTTCTGTTTTAGCTGACAGGATATAAAATTCTTTATTTTTACCAACAGATAAAGAACCTAATTATAATTAATTTTTTCATCTCATCATAACAAAATCACGTAGAATGGAGGAAAAGAAAAAAATTAGGCTATTTCTGAACGTTGTGACTTAATAGTAACAAAATCAAAAGCACCTGCAAAATTTTAAGCCAATAGGAACTGTTTTAATTTGTTTCATTAATAAAAGGAAACTTAATAGTCACATAATATGTTTTAGCACAATGATAGTGAAATCTGAGCTGTGTTGGCAGAAATATTTGAATTAATGTTTATTTGTTATAACCCATCTTTTCTTATTCAGATGGGGCTTGTGTGCAACTCCATGCCAAAGCTAGAAACCAGTTACCACTAGGGGCTTTTGAGTATTTCAGGATAGGTTTTGATCTTCCCTTTTTATATATTCATGGAGCTCTCCAAATCATTGGAATGACTACTGAACAACACACTTCCCCACATCCCTGTGAGATTTTCTGATGTATAGTAGATTTCTCATCCTCTAAGATGAAAATTTAACTGTAAAACACGTATTCCCTATAGGACCTCACAAATCCTTCTTGAAGATTTTCACTTTTTCTTACTGTCTGAAAGACAAGCAAATCTCTAACACCCCATGTCCTCCAATGGTCAAGCTTCCTTCAGAGACTTCTGGAAATAATTATCTTTGTACTTCAGAGATGAAAGCTGAGTTAAATATGTGAAAGACCAAGCAGATGTGGCAGAACATCTTACGCTGCACATCGTCTTGTGTCACAGCTGTGTAGCTGATGAAGAGCTTGCCTAGGATGGTGTCATTTAGAGATGTTAGGAATGATGGCTGTTTAGCGAAGAAAATTAGCATCACTGTTATTACATGATCTAGCCATAAAATCTAGGATACTGCGTCCAAAGGATATGGATTCGTTTTTAAAATAAACAGTAGTATGTAACAACACTGTCCACAACTACATCTCATCTTATTTTTATTATTGGGCCTATTGTATAACTTTTTTTTTTTTGAGTCAGTTTCACTCTTGTGGCCCAGGCTGGAGTGCAATGGCACAGGCCTGGCTCACTGCAACCTCAGCCTCCCGGGTTCAAGCAATTCTTCTTACTCAGCCTCCCGAGTAGCTGGGATTACAGGTGCCCGCCACCACGCCCAGCTAATTTTTGTATTTTTAGTAGAGATGAGGTTTTGCCATGTTGGCCAGGCTGGTCTTGAACTCCTGACCTCTCCTGACCTCAGGTGATCTGCCCACCTCGGCCTCCCAAAGTGCTGGGATTACAGGCGTGAGCCACTGCACCTGGTCTTTTTAAAAAATTAATTGATTAGTTTATTTTTTGAGACAGAGTCTCGCTCTGTTGCCAGGCTGGAGTGCGGTGGCGCGATCTCGGCTCACTGCAACCTCCGCCTCCTGGGTTCAAGCGATTCTCCTGCCTCAGCCTCCCAAGTAGCTGGGACTACAGGCGTGTGCCACTACGCCCAGCTAATTTTTGTATTTTTAGTGGAGACGGGGTTTCACCATGTTGGCCAGGATGGTCTCGATCTCTTGACCTCGTGATCCGCCTGTCTCGGCCTCCCAAAGTGCTGGGATTACAGGCATGAGCCACTGCACCCAGCCTATATAACATTTTTATACACGATTTGAGAAGTTTTTTGAGGATAACTTTTTATTCTTTAAATAATTCTACAAGTTAGAGTAGTAATGATGTACACTTAGATAGTACTTTACATTATTAAAATAATATCATGCCTACAGGATTACAAAATGCTTTAAAAATATTTTTAACATGTGACACACAGTAAGGAAGAGTTCCATATGCACCTCTCATGTCCCGTAGCACACATTAATCCTGCACTCTCATTCATAATTCACTGATGACTGAGGCGAAATCTTTTACTTTTTCAAGGCTAAAAAGAACAAGTAGGAAACACAAATCTTTTGATATCTAGATGAGACGTCTCACTGAGTGGCTTGGGAACCTGGTGGCATCTGTTTTAGAGGACATCAAAACTTTGATTCAAATGGGCCTTCAGATGTTTGATAGAAGGCAGCCAAAGCTCCATTTTGATGGAAGATCAAGTTGTGGGAGACTTCTTGTAGTCATGGGAAAAACTGTTCCTAAAAAATAAGAAAGAAAGAGGAGAGAAAGAAAAAGATAGAACACCTGCATGTTTGTGCGTTTGTGTGTCTGTGTGTACGAAAAACGAGGAACGCAGACATTACTATATTAGTCTATTCTCACATTGCTGTAAAGAAAGGCTGGATTTTATAAACTTTTATTTTAAAATGACTAATGTCAGGTGCTCACATATTTAATTTGCATTTTGGACAGGACCTCTTTTGCCTCAATATTTGTAGGATTTGTCAGTATTTGAGGATTTTAAGATTCAGGGTATTTTGCATTTTCTAGCTGAATACTTTCTCATTCATTCTGTCTCCTTTTCAGTTCTCTTTGCTGGAAGGTGTCCCACTCTGCTTCACGGGATCACACATCCTGACCATCCTTGGAGGCCCAGCTGAATGGGCACCTGCATTATAAAATCATCTGTTTACCCTTTAGGCAAAAACCACGTTATTTTTTTTGAGCTCACGTGATATTTTGTCATTACTATCCTTTGTCTTTACTATCCTTTATCCAATCTATCTCTTAAAATGTTCCTTCATATTTTATTTTCTTTACATATTTTATTTTCTTTACATATTTTAAATTACTGTATGTTTTTATATCCTCCTACAGAGTTTATTGTGACTTTAGTAAGTGATTAACACATATTTGTTGCCTAGATATAGGAGAGAGATAATTGATAATGTCCTTTAAAGAATTAGCCTTCTCTTTGCTATTACTGTAAAAAATTATAAGGGGATTAATAATCTATAACAATAATAGCTAAATTGTTTTGGGAATTTAAAAACATTTTTGGAAGTGTTTAAATATAGGATCAATAGTTACCTACTTTTTAAAAGTATAAATGAGAATTAAGGCAGATTTTCCATGAAAGTTTCCTGATTGGCATAGAAAGTTGTATATTCTTTGAAAGATTTTTTAGCACTGAGACATTTAACGTATGCTGCCAGTAAACAATTCCATTTGGGCTAAATCTTTCTATGTTTTACTATGAAGGATAGTAATGTCAGCTGTTTCTTTGGCTTGTGAGTTATCAGCAGTTTGGAAGATACCTTTCTGGAATCCTAGACCCTCTCTGTCATCCTCTTTCAAAGAAGAGGAAGAATATTTATAGGCATATCTATTGACCAAAATAAACTTTCCTTGACATAATTTACTTTAGCTTGAGACACAAAGCCAGTTTAAATTGTTGGACTGAAAATACTTTTCCTTCTTTCAACTTATTTTTATGATCAATTTGGAAATTCCTCCAAACATTGGAAAGTTTTATAAAGAATAAGGAAAAGATGATGCTTTGTTTTCAATAGAGATGTACTAAAATGATGGTATGCAAAATGTTTTTATTTTTATTTTTTGAGACGGAATTGTAGTCTTGTCGCCCAAGCTGGAGTGCAGTGGCGCAATCCCGGCTCACTGCAACCTCCCCCTCCCAGGTTCCAGCGATTCTCCTGCCTCAGCCTCCTGAGTAGCTGGGATTACAGGTGTGCACCACCACGCCTGGCTAATTTTTGTATTTTTAGTGGAGATGGGGTTTTATCATGTTGGCCAGGCTGGTCTGCAGAATGTTTTAAATGGGTAATATTAGGACCAGAAAGTTGAGATAAAATTAGTTGGCCTTACTTTTCTACATAAAGATGCATTTCTAATTACTATGATTAATCTATAAATTGCTATAGTTAACCTGATTAATGGCTGGACATGAGAGCATCAAGGCATAAAATCCATTTGGGGTTTGAAGTCTGTTTTGAAACCTTTTACTAAGAATAACAAAAACAGAAATAAGTTATTCAAGAGCTAAAGGAGTCATATTATATTGATAATTGTGATGGAAGTAATTTAGTATGTGGGAGATGGATTTTCAATAATGTTAAAACTGGATGTTAAGGTTATGAGATTCATTCACAACTCTAATCAGTACAACAAATACAAATTTCTTTATGGCATCAAATTTCAATCATCAGAGTAGAAAAATATAATTTCAGCAACACTTTGCAGATAATAGTATACTAAAAACCTTACTGATAAGTGTTCAAAAAATATTCTTTAAAAAATTAAAACAAGCAATAGAGTGATTAAAATTCACTTATGTGACATCTCACCAATGTACATAAAGATCAACAGATTTAGAAAGTGATGAACAATAACATCCTTACCTAATGCTAAAATGTGCAAAAAACTTATAATGAAGCTACTTTGTCCTTGATTGTTTAATATAAGACCATAACAGCTTCAAATTATATTAAGCAAGAGAGGAATTAGAATGAGAGAGGCTGAAATTCTAGTTTTTTAAACATATTTCAGACTCATGTGCACAAGAGGTTTAGTGATGCCACTTAAAATCTGGTTGTGAGTATCTTATAATCCCTTCCTCGTTTTTGCTGTTATGCCAACTGAAAACATTTCTAGCTGTGTCTGGAAGATGTAGGAAAGGTTTAGCCATTTGATTTATGAACTCTACAAGTGGAGTGTCTAGGGCAGGGGCTTTTAGTCCCCAGTAAAGTCTCTGAATTCATAAACATCTTGCAAAATCCTATTCACATACACAGAAAATGTATTTCATCAACATTGTGCAGGAACCAGAGCACAGCAAAAGCAGCTACTGAATAGTTAGGGCTCAAATACTCAGGACTGGGGAATGTTGTGAGCTTGTGGTCTATTTCCAGTATTTTCCTATCTGAACTTTCTTTTGATTGAATTTCCCTATTTTAGCTACAAAGGCAAAAGTTTAAGTTTGCCAAAGAGTTTCTTGGGAAATGAAATCCTATGGTCCTAATGACTGTCCAGCAAATTCTGAAGCTTAACTCACCATGATTTTTGTGTTTTTTGAAGGTGTGTTTTGCTTGGTGAAAAGTGCTATTGCCATCAGGTGCTCCAGATGTGTCTAAGTGTTGGCAGGTGTCTGAGTCAGCAGGTGAACAAACACATTTATGCCAGTTGGAATTTATTCTGTGGATGAGGTCAGCTGGTGGCTGCTTAGTTAGACTACTCCTAGGACCTTTTAAATACAGTTGGATGGGGATGGGGCAGCTAGGATGGCAAGAAAGGGAATCATTTAGTGGCTGGGAATCAAGTAAGGATGTTCATACATGTGTGGAATCTGACCTAAGTCCTATATTAGGATGGAGAATAGGAGATAGAGTGGTTTGATGGGAGTTAACTCTACCAATTTCCAGATGGTTAGTTTGGTATTTGGGGTCATTTCCCATGCCTCTTTCCCCCTTTGCATCTTGTTGCTTTGTTCTCTATCTTGTTTGAGTAACCACACTAGCATAGAGCCTTGTTTACTCAACTTTATTAATTAGAAATTTCACTTCCTTGATTTATCTGTCTGGGGGTAGAGTGTAATGATAATGGACCCACAATCTAGAAGAAGGTGGATCAGAATTGATGTATGGTTTAATTACTCCTTTTCTATGAGAACTTGGCCAAGTTATCTAACCTCTCTGAACCTCAATTCCTCAACAGTAAGTTGGGGATAATACTAATACCTATCCCCTATGCCACTAAAGAGGTTAAATATCATAAAACATGTGGAACATTTAATTCTGTAGGGTGTCTGGCACAAGAAGATTTGTCAATTAATGATACTGTTTCTTTCTTCTTTTTCATCCCCAAGGTGAACTATGTTCTTCCATCTCTCAAGCACCTTTTATTCTGTCTTCCTTCTCTGGTCCAGGGGTGATTTTCCTGAATGATTTTTCTTCCCAGCACTTCCCTCCTGTCCTTTTCGCAGTCCACCCCTTGCCTGATAACTTCACAGTCCTAGACTACTTTGTACCTTATCTAGGTAACCGACCCTGATTTGAATTTAGATAACTGGGTAGTCTGCAAGGAACTATGGTGAGAAGCATTGGTATAGAGAACCTTGGCTATTTTGGGAAGCTGAGGAGAGAAAGAGAGAGTGGAACTGAAAAGACAGGAGCAAGGAAAAGTAGATTTTAAGGGGTGATGGATTAATCTGCTAGGGCTGCTATAACAGATACTACAGGCTGGGCAGCTTCAACAGCAGAAATTAATTTCTCACAGTTCTGGAAGCTAGCAGTCCAAGGTCAAGGTGTTGTCAGAGACATTTGAACCACAGCAACTCCATCTTGAATAGGGGTAGGGTAAAATAAGGCTGAGACCTATTGGGCTGCATTCCCAGGAGGCTAGGTGTTCTTAGTCACAGAATGAGATAGGAGGTTGGCACAAGATAAAGGTCACAAAGACCCTGCTGATAGAACAGGATGTGATATGTTCTCACTCCTAAGTGGGAGTTGAACAATGAGAACACATGGACTCAGGGAGGGGAACATCACATACCAGGCCCTGCGTGGGGTTGAGGGCTTGGGGAGGGATAACATTAGGAGAAATACCTAATGTAAGTGACGGGTTGATTGGTGCAGCAAACCACCATGGCACATGTATACCTATGTAACAAAACTGCACATTCTGCACATGTAACCCAGAACTTAAAGTATTAAAAAAAAACAAAAACAAAAACAAAAGGACAGGATGTGGTAAAGAAGCCAGCCAAACCCAAGATGCTGATGAAAGTGACCTCTGGTCATCCTCCCTGCTCATTATATGCTAATTATAATGATCAGCATGCTAAAAGACACTCCCACCCACGCCATGACAGTTTACAAATGCCATGGCAATATCTGAAAGTTACCCTATATGGTCTAAAAAGGGGAGGAACCCTCAGTCCCTGGAATTGCCCACCTCTTTCACAGAAAATTCATGAATAATCCACCACTTGTTTTGCATATAATTAAGAAGTAACTATAAGTATGCTCAGTTGAGCAGCCCATGCCACTGCTCTGTCTATGGAGTAACCATTTTTTATTCCTTGGCTTTCTTTTTTTCCCCCCGGCTTTTGTTGCCCAGGCTGCAGTGCAATGGCGTGACATCAGCTCACTGCAACTTCCACCTCCCAGGTTCAAGTGAGTCTCCTGCTTCAGCCTCCCAAGTAGCTGGAATTACAGGCGCCTGCCACCACGGCCTGCTAATTTTTTGTATTTTTAGTAGAGATGGGGTTTCACCTGTTGGCCAGGCTGGTCTCGAACTTCTGATGTCAGATGATCCACCTGCCTTGGCCTCCCAGGAGAGAGCCACCGGGCCCAGCCCCTTAACTTTTTTAATAAACTTACTTTCACTTTATTTACTCTATGGATTCACCCTGAATTCTTTCTTGAGTGAGGTCCTAGAACCCTCTCTTGGGGTCTGGATGGGGACTTCTTTCTGGTAACAGTGTCCACCGGTTGTTTTCTTCTGAGAGCCTCCGTGACTTGTAAATGGCCGTCTTCTGGGATCTTCGCAGGGTCTTCCCTCTGGGTGTGTCTGTGTCTAATCTCTTCTTAAAAGGATACCAGTCATACTGGGTTCGGGCCCACTTCATCTAAACTTAACTCTTTAACGATTCTATCTCTACAGTGACATTCTGAGGTACTAGGTTTTAGGACTCCAACATGTGAATTTTGGAGGGACAGAATTCAGCTCATCACCCTGGACAAAACATAGAGGAAAGGAGAGGACTGAGTGTCACTTTAGAAAAGGTAAAAGCCTCAAGTGAAAGGCTGGTCAAACAAACTTAACCTGAAGATAGAAGGCAATCTCTGCAGATTATCCCAGCGAGGGAAATCACAGTTCAGCAGGCAAAATAAGTGAAAAGTTAAAGCCTTCAAGAAATTGCCAAAGTGAGTTACATGTATAAAAGGTAATTCTTTTTTTTTTTTTTTTGAGACAGAGTCTCACTCTGTCACCCAGGCTGGAGGGCAATGGCACAGTCTTGGCTCACTGCAAACTCTGCCTCCCAATTCAAGGTATTCTCCTGCCTCAGCCTCCCTAGTAGTTGGGATTGCAGGTGCCCACCACCATGCCTGGCTAATTTTTGTATTTTTAGTAGAGACGGGGTTTCACCATCTTGGTCAGGCTGGTCTCAAACTCCTGACCTCAGGTGATCCACCCCCCTTAGCCTCCTAAAGTGCTGGGATTACAGGCATGAGCCACCGCGCCCGGCATGAAAGATATTTTAAACTCTCCTTTTCCACCTCCCAATCTTCCTCCTGCAAGGTAGTTTCCTTCCATATTCTCTCCTCTTCCACTCCAAATTCCCTCAAACTCTACCTTAATATGACCAATACTATTACTATATAATATCACTAATACTATATATTAGTGAATACATAGATTTCTCTCTACCTTAATAGATGTTAGTATCCTTGAGTTTGATAATAGGATGGGTATATTTTTAATGGACAAATTGAATTACAACTATAAAGTGTCCATTGGATGCTAATTTCTTAACATAGTAGTAACTGAAAATGTAGGGATAAGGCAGCATGTCAGGTTTTGATAATGTGCTGAATATTGTAATATACTGATATCATAACTCTAGATTTTTAATGAAATGTAAATATTATATATTAGTGATATTATAATACCATAGCATGTAATATTATTATAATATAATAGTATATATACTAATGCCAGTCCCAGGTCTGTTTCTTTTTCCTCAGGTCTCTTACTGAGGCTGTTGGCCTATTTTCTTCCTGTAGTAACTCTTGGCCATTTTCAATGTAATCAATGTGCTCTCTAAACCTTCTCCAGTTCTCTCTTGATCAGCATAATAAATAAGCTCAAGAACCAAATATGCTAAGTATGTAGGGAGAGAAATGAGACTTAAGACTTCTGCCCTCCCTCCCCCCAACATAAGAGACTGAGCAAATGTTATTTGATATTATTGATAAACAACTGTTTCAACAACTGTTTGTGAATATTTGTGGTTGATGCTGACTTGGTTGATAAATCTTCCCCTGGGAGAGTCTGTCTCTGGATATAATCAAACTTATAACTACTGTAAAAGCCATTCCCATGTTCAAAGAAAAAACAGCTGTACTTGCTCCTCATTTGACTTCTTAGAAGAGGAAAATCTTAACATTTAAGTGAAAACAATTTAAGGAGGAAAATGATGCTTTCAGTTCAAACTATTGTTTTCTTTTAAAGTTTTTATTAATGTACAAATTGTTTTACCACTAAATATAAATTGGGGACTTTGAACATTACTTTCATCACCCCACTCTGGCTTTCTTTCAAACAGACATAAAAGCCACACAAATTATAGGTTTTCTTTTTTTTTTTTTTTTGTCTTCAGGCAAATTTCAAAATACTCTTCTTTTTTTTTATTTTTTTATTTTTTATTTTTTATTATACTTTAAGTTTTAGGGTACATGTGCACATTGTGCAGGTTAGTTACATATGTATACATGTGCCATGCTGGTGCGCTGCACCCACTAACTCGTCATCTAGCATTAGGTATATCTCCCAATGCTATCCCTCCCCCCTCCCCCCTCCCCACCACAGTCCCCAGAGTATGATATTCCCCTTCCTGTGTCCATGTGATCTCATTGTTCAATTCCCACCTATGAGTGAGAATATGCGGTGTTTGGTTTTTTGTTCTTGCGATAGTTTACTGAGAATGATGGTTTCCAATTTCATCCATGTCCCTACAAAGGATATGAACTCATCATTTTTTATGGCTGCATAGTATTCCATGGTGTATATGTGCCACATTTTCTTAATCCAGTCTATCATTGTTGGACATTTGGGTTGGTTCCAAGTCTTTGCTATTGTGAATAATGCCACAATAAACATACGTGTGCATGTGTCTTTATAGCAGCATGATTTATAGTCATTTGGGTATATACCCAGTAATGGGATGGCTGGGTCAAATGGTATTTCTAGTTCTAGATCCCTGAGGAATCGCCACACTGACTTCCACAATGGTTGAACTAGTTTACAGTCCCACCAACAGTGTAAAAGTGTTCCTATTTCTCCACATCCTCTCCAGCACCTGTTGTTTCCTGACTTTTTAATGATTGCCATTCTAACTGGGGTGAGATGATATCTCATAGTGGTTTTGATTTGCATTTCTCTGATGGCCAGTGATGATGAGCATTTTTTCATGTGTTTTTTGGCTGCATAAATGTCTTCTTTTGAGAAGTGCCTGTTCATGTCCTTCGCCCACTTTTTGATGGGGTTGTTTGTTTTTTTCTTGTAAATTTGTTTGAGTTCACTGTAGATTCTGGATATTAGCCCTTTGTCAGATGAGTAGGTTGCGAAAATTTTCTCCCATGTTGTAGGTTGCCTATTCACTCTGATGGTAGTTTCTTTTGCTGTGCAGAAGCTCTTTAGTTTAATTAGATCCCATTTGTCAATTTTGTCTTTTGTTGCCATTGCTTTTGGTGTTTTGGACATGAAGTCCTTGCCCACGCCTATGTCCTGAATGGTAATGCCTAGGTTTTCTTCTAGGGTTTTTATGGTTTTAGGTTTTAGGTCTAACCATTAAAGATTAAATCTTTAATCCATCTTGAATTGATTTTTGTATAAGGTGTAAGGAAGGGATCCAGTTTCAGCTTTCTACATATGGCTAGCCAGTTTTCCCAGCACCATTTATTAAATAGGGAATCCTTTCCCCATTGCTTGTTTTTCTCAGGTTTGTCAAAGATCAGATAGTTGTAGGTAAGCGGCGTTATTTCTGAGGGCTCTGTTCTGTTCCATTGATCTATATTTCTGTTTTGGTACCAGTACCATGCTGTTTTGGTTACTGTAGCCTTGTAGTATAGTTTGAAGTCAGGTAGTGTGATGCCTCCAGCTTTGTTCTTTTGGCTTAGGATTGACTTGGCGATGCGGGCTCTCTTTTGGTTCCATATGAACTTTGAAGTAGTTTTTTCCAATTCTGTGAAGAAAGTCATTGGTAGCTTGATGGGGATGGCATTGAATCTGTAAATTACCTTGGGCAGTATGGCCATTTTCACGATATTGATTCTTCCTACCCATGAGCAAGGAATGTTCTTCCATTTGTTTGTATCCTCTTTTATTTCCTTGAGCAGTGGTTTGTAGTTCTCCTTGAAGAGGTGCTTCACATCCCTTGTAAGTTGGATTCCTAGGTATTTTATTCTCTTTGAAGCAATTGTGAATGGGAGTTCACTCATGATTTGGCTCTCTGTTTGTCTGTTGTTGGTGTTTAAGAATGCTTGTGATTTTTGTACATTGATTTTGTATCCTGAGACTTTGCTGAAGTTGCTTATCAGCTTAAGGAGATTTTGGGCTGAGACGATGGGGTTTTCTAGATAAACAATCATGTCGTCTGCAAACAGGGACAATTTGACTTCCTCTTTTGCTAATTGAATACCCTTTATTTCCTTCTCCTGCCTGATTGCCCTGGCCAGAACTTCCAACACTATGTTGAATAGGAGCGGTGAGAGAGGGCATCCCTGTCTTGTGCCAGTTTTCAAAGGGAATGCTTCCAGTTTTTGCCCATTCAGTATGATATTGGCTGTGGGTTTGTCATAGATAGCTCTTATTATTTTGAAATATGTCCCATCAATACCTAATTTATTGAGAGTTTTTAGCATGAAGGGTTGTTGAATTTTGTCAAAGGCTTTTTCTGCATCTATTGAGATAATCATGTGGTTTTTGTCTTTGGCTCTGTTTATATGCTGGATTACATTTATTGATTTGCGTATGTTGAACCAGCCTTGCATCCCAGGGATGAAGCCCACTTGATCATGGTGGATAAGCTTTTTGATGTGCTGCTGGATTCGGTTTGCCAGTATTTTATTGAGGATTTTTGCATCAATGTTCATCAAGGATATTGGTCTAAAATTCTCTTTTTTGGTTGTGTCTCTGCAAGGCTTTGGTATCAGAATGATGCTGGCCTCATAAAATGAGTTAGGGAGGATTCCCTCTTTTTCTATTGATTGGAATAGTTTCAGAAGGAATGGTACCAGTTCCTCCTTGTACCTCTGGTAGAATTCGGCTGTGAATCCATCTGGTCCTGGACTCTTTTTGGTTGGTAAACTATTGATTATTGCCACAATTTCAGCTCCTGTTATTGGTCTATTCAGAGATTCAACTGCTTCCTGGTTTAGTCTTGGGAGAGTGTATGTGTCGAGGAATGTATCCATTTCTTCTAGATTTTCTAGTTTATTTGCGTAGAGGTGTTTGTAGTATTCTCTGATGGTAGTTTGTATTTCTGTGGGATCGGTGGTGATATCCCCTTTATCATTTTTTATTGCGTCTATTTGATTCTTCTCTCTTTTTTTCTTTATTAGTCTTGCTAGAGGTCTATCAATTTTGTTGATCCTTTCAAAAAACCAGCTCCTGGATTCAATAATTTTTTGAAGGGTTTTTTGTGTCTCTATTTCCTTCAGTTCTGCTCTGATTTTAGTTATTTCTTGCCTTCTGCTAGCTTTTGAATGTGTTTGCTCTTGCTTTTCTAGTTCTTTTAATTGTGATGTTAGGGTGTCAATTTTGGATCTTTCCTGCTTTCTCTTGTGGGCATTTAGTGCTATAAATTTCCCTCTGCACACTGCTTTGAATGCGTCCCAGAGATTCTGGTATGTTGTGTCTTTGTTTTCGTTGGTTTCAAAGAACATCTTTATTTCTGCCTTCATTTCGTTATGTACCCAGCAGTCATTCAGGAGCAGGTTGTTCAGTTTCCATGTAGTTGAGCGGCTTTGAGTGAGATTCTTAATCCTGAGTTCTAGTTTGATTGCACTGTGGTCTGAGAGATAGTTTGTTATAATTTCTGTTCTTTTACATTTGCTGAGGAGAGCTTTACTTCCAACTATGTGGTCAATTTTGGAATAGGTGTGGTGTGGTGCTGAAAAAAATGTATATTCTGTTGATTTGGGGTGGAGAGTTCTGTAGATGTCTATTAGGTCTGCTTGGTGCAGAGCTGAGTTCAATTCCTGGGTATCCTTGTTGACTTTCTGTCTCGTTGATCTGTCTAATGTTGACAGTGGGGTGTTAAAGTCTCCCATTATTAATGTGTGGGAGTCTAAGTCTCTTTGTAGGTCACTCAGGACTTGCTTTATGAATCTGGGTGCTCCTGTATTGGGTGCATAAATATTTAGGATAGTTAGCTCCTCTTGTTGAATTGATCCCTTTACCATTATGTAATGGCCTTCTTTGTCTCTTTTGATCTTTGTTGGTTTAAAGTCTGTTTTATCAGAGACTAGGATTGCAACCCCTGCCTTTTTTTGTTTTCCATTTGCTTGGTAGATCTTCCTCCATCCTTTTATTTTGAGCCTATGTGTGTCTCTGCACGTGAGATGGGTTTCCTGAATACAGCACACTGATGGGTCTTGACTCTTTATCCAACTTGCCAGTCTGTGTCTTTTAATTGGAGAATTTAGTCCATTTACATTTAAAGTTAATATTGTTATGTGTGAATTTGATCCTGTCATTATGATGTTAGCTGGTGATTTTGCTCGTTAGTTGATGCAGTTTCTTCCTAGTCTTGATGGTCTTTACATTTTGGCATGATTTTGCAGCGGCTGGTACCGGTTGTTCCTTTCCATATTTAGCGCTTCCTTCAGGAGCTCTTTTAGGGCAGGCCTGGTGGTGACAAAATCGGTCAGCATTTGCTTGTCTGTAAAGTATTTTATTTCTCCTTCACTTATGAAGCTTAGTTTGGCTGGATATGAAATTCTGGGTTGAAAATTCTTTTCTTTAAGAATGTTGAATATTGGCCCCCACTCTCTTCTGGCTTGTAGGGTTTCTGCTGAGAGATCCGCTGTTAGTCTGATGGGCTTCCCTTTGAGGGTAACCCGACCTTTCTGTCTGGCTGCCCTTAACATTTTTTCCTTCATTTCAACTTTGGTGAATCTGACAATTATGTGTCTTGGAGTTGCTCTTCTCGAGGAGTATCTTTGTGGCGTTCTCTGTATTTCCTGAATCTGAACGTTGGCCTGCCTTGCTAGATTGGGGAAGTTCTCCTGGATAATATCCTGCAGAGTGTTTTCCAACTTGGATTCATTCTCCGCATCACTTTCAGGTACACCAATCAGACGTAGATTTGGTCTTTTCACATAGTCCCATATTTCTTGGAGGCTTTGCTCATTTCTATTTATTCTTTTTTCTCTAGACTTCCCTTCTCGCTTCGTTTCATTCATTTCATCTTCCATTGCTGATACCCTTTCTTCCAGTTGATCGCATCGGCTCCTGAGGCTTCTGCATTCTTCATGTAGTTCTCGAGCCTTGGTTTTCAGCTCCATCAGCTCCTTTAAGCACTTCTCTGTATTGGTTATTCTAGTTATACATTCTTCTAAATTTTTTTCAAAGTTTTCAACTTCTTTGCCTTTGGTTTGAATGTCCTCCTGTAGCTCAGAGTAATTTGATCGTCTGAAGCCTTCTTCTCTCAGCTCGTCAAAATCATTCTCCATCCAGCTTTGTTCCGTTACTGGTGAGGAACTGCGTTCCTTTGGAGGAGGAGAGGCGCTCTGCATTTTAGAGTTTCCTGTTTTTCTGTTCTGTTTTCTCCCCATCTTTGTGGTTTTATCTACTTTTGGTCTTTGATGATGGTGATGTACAGATGGGTTTTCGGTGTGGATGTCCTTTCTGTTTGTTAGTTTTCCTTCTAACAGACAGGACCCTCAGCTGCAGGTCTGTTGGAATACCCTGCCGTGTGAGGTGTCAGTGTGCCCCTGCTGGGGGGTGCCTCCCAGTTAGGCTGCTCGGGGGTCAGGGGTTAGGGACCCACTTGAGAAGGCAGTCTGCCCGTTCTCAGATCTCCAGCTGCGTGCTGGGAGAACCACTGCTCTCTTCAAAGCTGTCAGACAGGGACATTTAAGTCTGCAGAGGTTACTGCTGTCTTTTTGTTTGTCTGTGCCCTGCCCCCAGAGGTGGAGCCTACAGAGGCAGGCAGGCCTCCTTGAGCTGTGGTGGGCTCCACCCAGTTCGAGCTTCCTGGCTGCTTTGTTTACCTAAGCGAGCCTGGGCAATGGCGGGCGCCCCTCCCCCAGCCTCGCTGCCGCCTTGCAGTTTGATCTCAGACTGCTGTGCTAGCAATCAGCGAGATTCCGTGGGCGTAGGACCCTCCGAGCCAGGTGTGGGATATAGTCTCGTGGTGCGCCGTTTTTTAAGCCGGTCCGAGAAGCGCAATATTCGGGTGGGAGTGACCCGATTTTCCAGGTGCCTCCGTCACCCCTTTCTTTGACTCGGAAAGGGAACTCCCTGACCCCTTGCGCTTCCCAAGTGAGGCAATGCCTCGCCCTGCTTCGGCTCGCGCACGGTACGCGCACCCACTGACCTGCGCCCACTGTCTGGCACTCCCTAGTGAGATGAACCCGGTACCTCAGATGGAAATGCAGAAATCACCCGTCTTCTGCGTCGCTCACGCTGGGAGCTGTAGACCGGAGCTGTTCCTATTCGGCCATCTTGGCTCCTCCGCCTTTTAATACTCACAAATTATAGGTTTTCATCAGTATTTAGAGATTTCTATTGGGTGCTTTTGACTGAATTACTAAGTGACTATCTAATTTTTATGTTGACCCATCCCGTGTTCACTGAGAATATTTTTGCTAAATCTTGTGTACTTTATTTAATGCTCATTTTACTATCTAGCAGAGTCTTGGTCAAAAAACTGAACAGAATTAAAAAAATAAAAACCATTGTTGGGTAGTCAATGGGTAATTAACTTATTATTCTTATTTTGATACTCACTAAAAACATGCTATTATATCGATGTGACTAAAACAAAGTTCAGTGCTTCTAAAATGTTATATATAAACTGTGTTTGAAAGCAAACACAACTTTTTGGTTGCTCGTGATTAAAGAAAATATTTATTAAGAGGTATGTAAACATTTTACTGGAGCTGGCATTATTTTATACACAACCAGAAAACACAACTAGCGGCATTTTATAAGATGTCTTTTTTCCTTAAGAGATGTCAGTATCTTTTAGTTTGATAATATATGGGTATATTTTAAATGGACAAATTTATTTACAACTATAAAATGTCCATTGGATGCTAATTTCTTATTAACATAGTAGTTACTGAAAATGTAGGGATAAAGCAGCAAGTCAGGTTTTGATAATGTACCAAATTCCGTAATTCTAGAATTTTAATAATGT
This sequence comes from Pan paniscus, assembly GCF_029289425.2. NCBI lineage: Eukaryota > Metazoa > Chordata > Mammalia > Primates > Hominidae > Pan > Pan paniscus. Next base: position 171,925,655 of record NC_073252.2, on the reverse strand, counting down.
TGACACTGATTATTTTGTTTATATGAGCAATATCTATGACTTATCTTCTTGACAAAATGATGCATGAGACTGTCAGCATTAATTTGCTCTTAAAGTTTTTATATGTAATTAAATTCAGATACTTGAGTGGTTGGCATAGTATTGTGATTTCTCATATATGCTGTTTTTCTCAAAGCTCAACTTATTTTATATAGATTTTTATTTCTTTATCAAAGAACTTATAAGGATGATAAAGAGTAAGTATATTTTTAGGAAATGAATCAAAATATTTGGGTAAAAAATACATAGTGACTCAAAAAAATGGTAAGCATAATCTTTTTGGCATGTATCTTATTGTGCTCAGGATGTAGAGAAGATAGTACACATGATTTGATAATATTTATTGCTTTGTCTGGCCATTAATCACCCTTTGATTCTTTATACATGGTTTGGTTTGCTGAATTTTCATTCATATAAATGCTGGATATCCATTAGATATAGCAACTTGATCATATTTGTTCATCTTTGTAGAAAGAAACCCTTGAAATTATGTTTTTCACATATATATAGAAGGAAGAATTTTCTTTTTTTAATTAGAACTTTTATTCCACTAATGTACAATCTTTTAAAGTGTAAGGCAGTAAATGCTCTTTGACATGCAAATTGCTTAAATTACCTTAAGTCTTTAAGATAATTTTAAATCTTAGTATTCAATGAAGAAACTTCAATTTTTTTCATTAGATACCTTTAGAACTACAGTGTATGCCTTTCTGTTTTGGGGTGATTGTTCCCAAACTCTTTTCATCTTGTACTCTTGAAGGGATGGAAGGAACAAGAGAAAAGAAACTAAAGTATCTACTGAGGGATGATCCATCTGTGTGTGCCGTGCTGCAAATGCGTTAAACTCCAGGAGACACTGCATGTGAGGTGCACTAAATTATAACTGTGGGTCCATGTGATGCCTTTAGCTTTTGTTCTCCTCAGCTTAACTCTCCATAATTTACTCATTTCTGCTTGTTTGGTATCTCATGGGCCTGAAATGTAAGTGAGATCTCACTTTCCCCACCTTGCCCCAGTCCATTTGCCAAGCTTACTCCAATACTTTCTCCCATTTCTCAACTACTTATTCACAAATCATAATTCTGTGTCAGGTCTTTAGGACAAATGTTAGTTTTCTTTTATTCATATTTGAACTGAAGTTAAGGAGTAAAGAGAATGTTAGCTGATTCTGTAGATTCTCTTGAGCTTCTGTCTTTTCATTTTATCCCCTTGTTTAAGCCTAAAAGTAAAAAGATCCAAGGCACACATGTATTGTTTGGTCAAAGAATTACGGCAAGTGAAACTTTACTCTCTGCATGTGCCAATGAATTGTCCTGACATTTGTGGTCCTTGTCAGATGCTGGGATTCCTAGTTTTGCCACTGGATGTGGAACACACAACAGTAAAAGTTATTGAAGATGATGAGATACAAATCTGCAGCTGAAATACAAATCTAGATCAATTAGATGAA